>NC_043973.1:16878027-17005527 GCF_902148855.1 Sphaeramia orbicularis | reverse complement strand
GATAGAATAATTGATTGCAAAGATAATCAATAGCTGCAGCTCTATCCCAGAGTTAGCTAGGTTGCAATTTCAGTCCAGCTCTTGAAAGTGTGAAGAACGGAAGAAACACTGAATAGAAACCCTTAACAAATGCTTGGATTTATGCTGTAAACAGTCCACAAATCACCTCCGTCATCCATCACAGTGATCAGCAGCTCCCCTTGTTTGCAAACAGCCTGTTTCTGGTTGTAAATTTCCCTCTAAATATTCAGAAACTCATCTGGGACGTTGTGGTGAAAGCTACTCAGTGCTTCCTGGTCATTGTGTCACTGCGTGTCTGGAAGACTGTTGGAAAGGTCAAAGTTCACCAAGCAGACTCCAACCTAGATAATTCTTGTGGTTCATTTGTGGGCATTGAAGGAATGTGTACGTTTCTATCAACTACAAATGTGAGGAAGATGATTAACCACCATTTTGTAAGATTCAACAAGATGAACTTTATTAATCAAACTACGTGATATCTTGAATTGCGTACAGATAACACACCCCTTTTATTTGGCGTATTATCTGTATGCATTATAAGCTCTCAGCATGTATATTTACGCTGTGTAAAATAACATGCCATTAGCCCAATTAGCGGCTAGCGCCATCAAATGGCATTAAATAACATGCAAAAGGATGAAAATGTGTACGTATAGGACACCAAATGCAATAAATTGGTGTCACATACAACACGATTTCATGAGATCAGTCTGTAATCAAACATGAAATGTAAAATGAGCAATAAGAAAGGAAAAAGAACCCATAAAAGATGAAAACACACTCAACAAAACAAAGGGATCGATAACATAAACAAAATATGAAGAAAAACGAACAAAATAGTAAAAATGAATAAAAAAATGGAGCAAAGGTGAATGAAGTAATTTACAAAATGGAATTGTGGAAAAAATCAAGAAAAAAAGGAAAAATTTACCAAAAATGAACAAATATTTAAAAGCAATAAAATGAAACAAGGTTTGTTTGTTTCTTTCTTTTTCTAATTTATTCATCAGTAAAGCTTTTTTAAGAAGAAAAAAAAACCAAACAAAAAAACATACCTCTACTTTGTTGCAAATATTGTACATTTTACTCCATGACATTTGCTTTGTTCTGCTTTAGTTACTCTTCACATTATAACATTTCATACACAGGGTGGGGATCACAGTTACTAATGATGACAAAAATAACACTATTCTATAATACTTGATACATCACAACACAATCATCTACAACACATGATGTGTAGCTGAAGAAGTGTTTGTTTGTTGCCTCTTCAACATCCCCATGAAGCATCGAGCAGAGCGTTATTTCCTTTTGCATTTTACATGTCTCTCCACCTGCGGTGATTGGTCAACTCCACTCGAGCGGCAGTGACTCATAAAAGCCCATAAGTGTTTTCTGCCTTATATGTCCACGACAGGAGACATTGATACTGACAACAATTTAAGAAAACACTTCATTGGACACAAAATTGGTAGTGTAATAACAAATGTTTACAAAGTGTTTTTTACAGATGAATCAAAAACAGGAAACTTGGACGGAAAAAAAAAAATCCAGAATACCTACAAAATGACTTTTTGTCATGTTTGTTACAAAAAAGTGCCTGAAGTGCTACCCTCATACTGTATTTAAAATAAAGCTGTAGAGTGCCAGCATGTTTTATGATAAATTTAATGACGATGGGAGGTCTTTGAATAATTATAATATTCTATCACAGCAGGAAGCAGGTAGTTCATACCCAAAAATGGGATCATTTTACTGCACAATGACTCTAACTTCTACTTTAAGTCACTTTTTGCTCATGATACTTACTTCCATACTTGTACTCAAACAATGTTTTGAATGCATTACTTCTACTTGAGGAGCAATATTTCATAGTGTATTCATACTTTTACTGACTGCAAAGGATCTAAATCTGAAAACTATTCATTTACATATATGTGAACAGAATTTAAAACTCTAGCAGTTTATGATAGTGTTTTAGCATCACTAGGCAAATATTCCATTAATATCTTTGAGGAAACTGTATATGAAGTGGTCTGAGGGGATGAGACATCTGGTTTAATTCCTTCCCTGTGTTTTCAGTATGTATAGAGTCTGCTCAGTGATGCAGGTTTCTAGCTGATCCCAGACAGGTAGGGAGGTTGAACATGTGATTGACAGCTGTAGATACTGATCAGACTTTCACTGGGAATTTGTAAAAGTGGCCTCACTCACAGTTTTATGTGTGTTTCCATTTAATCTTTTGATTTGGACTGAGAGGAGAGAGCTGCAGAAGGAAGGTGTGTGTCTTCAAGTTTTGCTGTGAGTCATTGCTCATTTAGGCATTTGAGTAAAAGATTTGAATAGAGATTCACTAATCACACAAAAAAACAAATAAATAGTAAGTTTATGTTTTGTCTTAACCCCTTAATACCTGACTTTATATCGGCTAAAATTTACTTAGGGGGTAAAATGAGTGGCCATTTTTGTCAAAAAAAAAAAAAAAAAAAAAGTTGTACGAAATGCATAGAACTGTGTTGAAATAATGCTAATACATGTGTGCACAGACTACTGATATTATTTGACAGTGGAAGCTATATTTTCAGAAATATTGGATTTTGAATAGCACGTGTATGTGAAAACTTTTGCTGGTGGATGGACGTGACATTACCCATGATGATCTGGTCAGTACCAGTACTTTATTAGTAATAAACTTATATACTTACTATTGTTAATTCTCCTCTTATTCATAAATGTTAGTATTGTGGATCTAAAACAATAACAGTTGACACAAAAACACAAAATGTGGCAGTGGACGGATGTGACATGGTTGTTACAGATCCCATCATACTGATGCTCGGCAGCCATGTCATCGTTTCCACAAATGATCCCTGTGCAAAAACTAGGATCATAATTATTTATCGTATAGTTTATCATCATAATAAAGAGTAAATAACAATATAGAATTGTTATTTCTGTACAAAAATGCTTATAATTAGAAAACTGTTGATTTAAAAAGTGACTTGTGACATTCTTAATGTATGTATTGGCGTAACATAAGCAGGATGGATCAGCACCATACTCCATATTGCAACCTGTAAAAATAAAACATGTGATATGTAGTATATAATCTTGTAAGAAAAATTGGGGAATCTAAAGAATAGAATATTTGTTTTTCAGGTAAATTCAATTAAAATATAACTTGGCCATTTGTGACATGAAAATATAGCATTAATTGTGATGAAATTGGACATTTTTGAGCTGAAAACATAGTTCATATGACCATCAACATGTTGCAACAGAACTGAAATCCTGTAAATTTGCAGAACTTGCATTTACCAACACAAAGTTCCTTTGGGGATTCACTTATATTGATTTATTATGCACAAAGACATAAATAAGACCTCTAAGCAAATTTTAGCCAATATACAAGTCGATTAAAGACTAAATTATTTATATTTTTTTATTCAAGCTGACACTAAACTAAGAGGAGATTATTAATTTGACTATCGTACATAAAATAGATAGAAATTTGGGTATTATGCAAATATATGGTCAATAATTCCTTTCCAAAGGTTTCTGGGTATATATTGATTATGCCCAAACTGGTGTTGGGGGAATACACATGCTATCTGGATACAAATTTGTGAAAGTCAACGTACAAGTATGGCATCGATAGCTGCTAGAAGTGTTCTCCTCATGATCAGGCATTATTGTTCGATTTAGATATGAGGTTTAGTCCAGTCACAGCTGATCAGTGACAGTTCCACTTGCACTGAAGCATTACTGGAGACATAGAGTGATGGAATGAGTGACGTTCAGCCTCTAGATCCAGCTCTGGCGCGCTGACTGACAGCCCTGCTCCATGTCAGTTCTGATACTTTTAAGGAAAGAAACCAGATGTTGCTCAACAAAGGATTCTCAGCTAAAATGACAGCTTCGAGCATCAGATATCAAACTGCATTTTGCATCGATCACAAAACCACTGAAGTGGAATGGACCCAAAAATTTGCCTTTCAAAGATATAGACCTGATCAGATTTGAGTACATATGGTCTAAGATTGTTGGATGGATTTTTACAGAGTATTCGTTACTGACTTTACGGGCCTTTTCATCGACATTCTACTGGAGGTGTTCATGAGGTTGTGAAAGAACAATACTTTTCTTATCCAGGATGTAACCTTATATGTTCACTATCATTAAACAGCTACAGTTGCAAATTCATTTTAACGGATTCTCTGAAATCAGTGGTTTTCACACAAGAAACCGTTTCTTCTTCTGCTTCTGGTGTAAAATACTGATCACATGAAACTTCACCCACACACCATCTCTGATGTTCTTGATATAGTTTTAAAGGTGTTAAAATGAGCAGAAATGTATTTAGTTTAAATGAACTGATTGGGTTTTGTTTCATACACTCAGTTTGTCAAATATGAAGAAATTGAACATGTTATTTCCAGGGAGTTCAAATAAAAAATGCAAACTTTTTAGTGTGATATATGAAGTGGTGCATATGTGATTGTCAACTTGCTCAAAACAAACTCAATGATCAGCAGTGAGAAAAACACCCAGAAAAGGAAAGAGTGCTTGTTAAGAGAGTGCAGTGTTCTTATCTGTGGTGTGGCCATAACACATTTGTTGATGTGTAACATTATGCAAGTCATTTAGAATCCGCTGTAACCTCAAACCCATCTTCTTTCAATTTTGCTTCCTGACTTAATATAATGATATTAACAATAATGCTTTGCAGTGAGCCTAATACATACTGATAAAACAGCAGCTGTGCATGAAAAATACAGATAGGTATCGAGACAAAAGCAGAGTAAACCTTAAAACAACACAATGAATAAATAAATGGTGCAACAGCAAGAAAAATACAGCAGTTCCAAGTAAGATAACCTATAACATTAAATGCTGAATTTATTTGGAAAGATGAAAATGTGAGTCTTCAGCAAATAAAGCTGACGAATCTGTTGCATCAGTACTGGAGACAAATGTGAGACATGTCTTGGGCCAGTGTTAGCCCTCTGTCTGCCCACCACACCCAACGCCCACACTTTATTTTATTCAGCGTTGACCACTGCTGCTGAGCGATGACTGGACTGTTGCTTCTCTTCATTGTGAAATCAGTTCTGCAGAAACAGAGCTTGAACGACTGTGAAAAGCTGTCCACAAGAGTGACTTTGACTTTTCTTATCTAACACTGCGAACATCTGCGCTGAGAGTGACAGCGAGGGATATTATCTATGTAGCTCGAACAGAAAAGCAGAACACCCTGGTTCCTTTTTTTCAGTAGTTGCTGATAGATTTAACAGATAGATTCTTTGTGAATGCTTGTTTGACTTAAGATAAAATAAGTCAAATTGTCCTTCAAAAAAATGAGCCTTAAAACACCGAACTCTAACAAATGTATCAATGAAATGTGCTGCTTAAACATTTAGTAAATCCTTTATGTGATGTTATCTGATATCAGTTTAACATTTATTTTAACATTCAACAACATCCCCATCCTCTGCGAAATGTTTACACTGTATTAGCTTTTAAATCACAAAGTGTTACTCCCCTCAGGCCTTTTTAATGGCATTAAATGTAGTTAAAATCATAAATCTGAGGAAAAGAGTGGGGAAACATAAAGAATTCAGATCCAACAATAGTGTACAGTGCAGCTGAGGAGTTAACGTCCCATCAGTCACCAGACATGTAAAAAAAGAAGTGATTAACACGTCTAGTTCATTCTGATTTTAGATCGCAATGACAAGCTGAATATATACAAATGGCTTAGAAAGAATGTTTATTGCTGGTGCATGATAAGATAGAGGTGTATTTTTGTCTGGCAAGAAAAAAAAAGGATCAATATTATATTTTAACATAAAAAGTTTATTGTTATGATGATGAAGATATTGATGTTAAAACAAGATACTTTCATGTTATAACAAGATATTTTCATTCATTCATTCATTCATTCATTCATTTTCTGAACCCGCTTTATCCTCACTAGGGTCACGGGGGTCGCTTGGAGCCTATCCCAGCTACATAGGGGCGAAGGCAGGGTACACCCTGGACAAGTCGCCAGTTCATCACAGGGCTAAGATATTTTCAGTTCATATCAATTTTCATTTGCAACCAAGATATATCTGAGTTTGAAAAAAAGATATTTGGATGTTATAAGATATTTTCACATTGTAACAACATACAAATGTAACTGTTCTTCTAATAATACACTATTAATTTCAATATAACATTAAACATTTCCCTTTATAAGTCTTTTAGTTGTTTTAACATAAAGCCTTTCATATTGTAATGGAATTTATGTTGTATAGTTGAATGTTTTATATTACAACAAACATGATCAATATATTGTTTTGTTATTACTTCAAAATATTTCTACAACATCTAGTGACAATAAACATGACTACATTTTGTTCAGAACATTATCAAATTCAGCATGAATCTTTTTTTTTTTTAATCCATATACGTAAAAAGACACAAATCTGTTTTCCTTGAATAGTGATTTGTGGTTACTTTTGGCGTCAGGTGTTGATTTCCTGGATTTTTCTGACTCTTATCAGTCTGGATACGTGCCTGTGACTGTCCATGAACTCTGGCTCTAATACTGAGTTCTTTAAAGACACTCAGTGTTCGGATTAATCACAAAGACTTTGACGGGTGGGTCGGCAGCAGCAACACCAGTAAAGTGTTCATGGGAATAGGTGGATCTACATTGTAAGAGGATTACTTTCACTGCTCTTGTAACTTAAAAACTGCTTCTCAATTTCAGCTCACTGAGGGTGTGCTGTTGGTGTGTTAGTCATCGTAGTATATCATGGCAGTTCTGCATATCGATACTATGACTGTACGATAAATAGAGAAGTTTGGACAAATGTGCAAATCATGGCTCCTGTTAGACTGAAATAGGTTTACTGTACATCCAAATGTATTACAAATTTAAATGCAAATTAATGTGTCTTCCATCCAAGCATGTTTTAAATGTTTGGTAGCTGTACTATTTTATAGAAATAGTACAGCAGTGCCCCCTCACCCCCTACCCCTCAAGGAGCCATTGCTCTTTGATCAGGCTGCATTTGTAAATAAGAATCTGTTCTTAATTGCTTGCCTGGGTAAATAAAGGTTAAATAAAAAAATAAAATAAAATAAAAATAACATGCTACCAGAACTGCTGATTGATGCTTGTTAGTCTTTGTCGAACATTTGTTTTCTTCACACACCTGTCTACCACCTGGAATCAGCTGACCCAGCCAGCATGTCCATGTAGGCCCCAGAAGGGTTACAACTGGGCTGCAAATAAGTGTCCCATGCATGGTTATTATCGTTAACGAAAACTAACGAAATGACGAAAACTAGAATTGAAAAAACATTTTCGTTAACTGAAATAAATAAAAACTATAATTAAAAGAAAAAAATGATAACTAACTGAAACTGTATTGTGTGTTTACAAAACTAACTAAAACTTATTAAAATTATGGATAAAATTCCCTTAGTTTTCGTCTTTGTCAGTGTCAGATTGATATGAAATCGATTTATTTCCCTCAAGCAATTTTAGCTGCTGGCACCATATGATATTTAACGGTCCGTCACTTCTCGTCGCTTGTGGTTTCCAGTCGTCTTCTGGTCTCCACTCTACCTGGAAACATGGAGACTAAAGTTGGGAGAAAGCAGCAGAGTCCTGTCTGGGATTCATGTGAATATGACGGCGAAGAAGATAAAAGATACAAAAAAAACTAAAACTAAACTAAAACTAAGCATTTACAAAATAACAAAAACTAATAAAAACTAGCAAACTTGGTCTAAAAACTAATTAAAACTAACTGAATTAGAGAAAAAAAAGTCAAAACTAAACTATAATGAAAAATCCAAAACTATTATAACCTTGGTCCCATGTAGGTTTGTCTGCAGTTTCCATGGTGGCCCCACAAGTGTTTGTCCATATCAGAATCAAAATCAGAATCAGAATCAGCATCTCTTTATTGTCATTGTACCAAGTACAACGAAACTGAGGTAAAGCTCTCTGGTTCAGTGCAAGGATTTACAGACAGACAACAAATATCAGTAAAACAACCGCAAATATCAGTAAAAGGCACAATTATTTACATTAAAAAATAAAATGTATTGCAAACTAAGATATTTGTAAAACATAGAATTTAAGTAGTGCAAATGACATGAAAGATAAATATGGTGGGAAAAAATAGTGTGAAGAATAAATAATATGAGATATTCAGATCTCTGATTCTGATTCTGATATGGGCAAACACATGTGGGGCCACCATGGAAACTGCAGACAAACCCACATGGGACCCTTACATGCTGCCCAATTGTAACCCTTCTGGGGCCCACATGGACATACTGGCTGGGGACTGGCTAAGACTAGCTAGTGAACCAGCTGTTAAATGTCAAAGTAACAGCAGATACAGTAGATAGTGAGCTAACAGCAGCCCACTATTCACTAGAGCACAATTTTCATATTGAAGTATTTTCAGTTACTACAAAGGTATTACTGTGTTAAATCAGTGTACTCTCATGTTATAATAAAATATTTTCATGTTATATCAATAAATGTAAATAACAAGAAACTTTTTCTAAATTTTGATATGACATGACACATTTCGCTATATAATTTGATAAGTTGCTCAGATGCCCTTGACCACAGTATAGTACCACATGCTAATGCTAATGTGCTAATTGCTAATAGGAAGGTGCTGTGTACATGTATCAGGATGAGTAAAATGCAGAAACCGAATTTCCCTACAGGATAATACAAGTGAGCTGACCTTTAACCCTTTCAACATTTCATTGGCTACCAAGCCAACAGCAGCAGGCTAATGTCTGCTAACAAAGAAACAATTGCTAACTTTACTTAGCTGACACTAACTAGTTGGCTAATACAAGCTAGTGATGCTGTAACATCCAATACAGGGTATGCACATACGTCACTTCCCCTCCTGGGCCACTGAGTGGCAAAAACCAACCTGCTCAACATGACGGAGTATAGCAGTAAACACAGCCAGACTGGGAAAAATGTGAAATATGAAATTAAATTAAGGACAACTGGACTGGACATGGATCTGTACGAGCTACCAAAGAACAAGTGATTCATGAACATCGACATGTGGCCCGAAATCTCATATCTGGACATCCAGGGTGTAGGGGATCATCGCTATTTTTACCTGAAACAAATATACATGGTTTCATCATCACTGACAACCAGGGGCTAAAACTAGGGCCCAGAACCAGATGATCCAAAGTGCATTTCCAGTAGACTGTGGACTGACCCCAGTGAATACCGGTATATGCATGATCTACTGGTACTGAGGAGATTTATGTTTAGTTAATATCAAGTACTTTGTACAACACAGATACTACTGCTGTGGACCAGCAGGGGACCACTGGATTCTGGGAAATTAGGAGATTTTTACCACCTGTTTTTAAATTATGACATTATTCTTGTAATATGGCTTTGTTGTCAGAATATGACGACTTTAATCTCAAAAACAAATGACATTTTTGTTAAATTATGAGTTTTTTTTTATAACTACGAGTTTATTCTCATAACATTATGATTCTTTTGTATTTGACTTTATTATCATAAAATGATGGGTTTTATATCGATATTTTATGACTTTATGCTCGCAGTGACAAGTGTTTTTATTTTCTTATGTGGCCCTAATACGCTGTCGTAGCTTTATTCTCCAGTTCCCCCGTATTTGAAAAACTAGGTTAGGCTCAGTTTAAGTTAGTTCACTAATCATGTAGGATCACAAGGTTTATAATCACAAAATGAAGACAAAAACCATGAAAGATCTGATCATGAAACCAAGAGCTTTACTAAGAAGTAACGTTACCCAAAACAATACGTAATTCAAGGTATGATTTTACCCAAAAATACAGCATAAATTAATGTTAGCTGACACCAAACAGGATCCACAAATCTAGGTTTGGTTTCCTGGATTTGTGGATCCATCTACTTCTCTTTTCTTTGTCTTTCGGCGTCTGTAAAATGATAGCTCCAACTGCTTTTCAAACCTGTTCATACAATCAATCACACAACAGCTCTTCCCCATTTTTTTTTTAAATTAAATATTGTTCTAAAGTTTAGACGGTATTGAAGCCAACACTGCCACTCATCTCCCTCTTTCTGCCACTCAGTGGGCGTAACCATGGTGACTTCCGCTAGCGGTGACATCAAGTGCATACCCTCTATTATGAGCCAGCAAAGTAACAGACCAGTTTGAGGGCTAACAGGAGCTAGCATTAACAAGCAAGCCAACAGCAACTAGTTTATGTACATTAGCTATTACCTTCCTAGCAGACATTAGCTAACTAAAGTTAGCTTCACCTTGCAGCTAAAAAAATATATTCTGCCCTGCATTAAATATCCTTGTCACTTCCTGCTCCCCTTCAGTACCACTACCCCCTCACCTCACTTGTGCTTCTCACATCTGCCCCCATGACCATGCACTGACCCTGAAAGACCTAAAAAATATAGGTCACCATTGCCATCCAAATTTGATGCATCAACCCCAATTTGACCTTAAAAATGCAGGTCAAGGCCAATACCCAAAGTCCAAGAGTGTCCCAGGTTAAACCTAAATACCAAACACAACGGAGAGTGGATGATTTGGTTAAGAGTAATCGCACTGACACTGATGGACAGACACACAGACAAATAGTAAAAACCTAAAAGACGCCATTAATTCATAAATAAATAAAATGAAATAATATTTTATGTTCTTCTGATATAACTGACGCTAAACAAAAGAGAAGCATGTATTTATTTCATGAGAAATAATTTAAATGTAGTATTTCATCATCTCACTGAAATCTAAAACACATTTTATTTCAAAATACAGTTAACAAGAATTTGGACATGGATATAACAAACCAAGCGAAAAGCACTGGGCTGTTCATTATTCAACATACAACACACTATTCCTCTGTAAAGATGATCTGTAAATGATGGCCCTGTTCATGTCACTGCCACTGGAGGTCAAAGGTCAGTACTGTGAGAATGTCTGTATATCAGGATAGACATGGACACAAACTGACACTTGACCAGTTTACTGAGGTAAACAACATTCTGGAGGATGTAAATTAAGTTAAATCCTGTATCGTACATATAGACATGGATTACATTGTTAAAAGAGGATATGGTTGTACAAAAACCAGATTCTCACATTGTAATGTTAATAAGCTGCTAAACTTTTGCCTCAGATTCTGATTAAAGGCTTAAATATTGTGACCTGTTTTTGGATTACAAATCCACCCTTCAGATTTAATCATTTTTCCTTCTCCAGAGCAAATCCTCATAATTTTGTAGCTCGATACCACAACCAATATGTGCTAAATGATACTCCAAGCCCTGGTGTCTTTATAATTGCACGCTAAGTGTCAGGTTGTTTGAAAACCATCTGTGTAACATGACATGTGTAAAACATCTTCACCACAACACTCATTCTACCTGACGGTTACTTAACTGTCTTATATTGGAAATAAGTAGCAGGTAAATAAAGTATGCAAACCACCTTAATGAAGGACATTAAACCATCATGGGAGGAGCAACTATGGGAGGGGGCTCTCAAATCAGATCTCATTCAATGCAAAGGACTGATTGGACTCAAGCAAGATCATCAGAAATGTACAAGGATGAAGAGGACTTAGAATAATTTAACATGTAATCATGTTCTCGTATTTCATTAGATGTTATCCATAACTTCTTGGTTTCTGAAAAGACATTTTAAACACTGTCAAAAATAAGTTGCACACAGAACACACCAGACATAGTTATTGCCTAATTTGACCTTTCTCCACCCATGTTACATGTTACAACTGATTAAAATGAAAAAGGAAGTAATTTCGCCCGCGCTTTTAGGCGAGATGAGTAACTTTGGTTATATGGAAATCCTCCGGCATAGGGTTAACATAGTTTTCCATTGCATAACATCATTAAAACTTAAAGATGCATTTTGTGCAATGTTAAGCAACTAAATGTCTCTGCTGTTCTGGAGCGATGCATGTTTTATTGTACATATAATTTACACATGACAAAGAGTGCTGACACGTAAAGAATTACATCTATAATACTGTGTGTCCAATTTTTAAAAAAATTTGTTATATTCCTATCTCACACCTTGTTGTGTTGTCTTTTTATGCACACAGCAATAATTTGCAGACACTGAAAATCCAAAAAAGTGCAGCCAAAACATTAACAAAGTACATCTCAAATAGAAAAAAAAACTGCTGACAAGACCTGGTTGTTGTCATGTAGATGAAACTACCTTCATTTCATTATGACACTTATCACAAAATAACAGGGTTTAAGAATAGGTAAAAAATGTGCACACAACAACGTCTTGAGTTTTAACCTTTAAGTCTCAAACAAGACCTAGGTTTCTGTTGTGAAAGTAAAGTAAGTCAAGTCGAGTCCCTTCTCAAAGTCACGCAAGGCAAGTCATCGTTCAGGTCAAGCAAGTGATAAGGGAAGTCGTATGAACTTCTGATAATCTATCCTACATGGAAAGTTTAGACATCACATATAAGTGTTCCTTGAACTACAATGGTGAGAAGAGCTCTGAAATTAGAATACAGATCTATATATAGGTGTAAATGACTTCAAAGTGAAAAGAAATCTTACATCAAAGCTGAACAGTTGCCTAAAACACTGATATTACTGACAGTAGTGGAATATAATTAACTAGTTTTACAATAAAATATTATTTCAGCACTAATTTCAAATGTTAATCCTTTATTTGATGTTATTTTTCTTATTGTATACCACTGCTGTCATTACTTACATTACAATATGCTTCCACAATTCATGTTAATATACTGACTGTTTGCATTAATGATAAAAAGCATATCAACAATAGACCAACTCCATTCGTCTTTGCTCCTTATATGTTTTATTTTCAGTTGAAGGTTGCGTTACAGTGATGACACCCCTTGCATTGGAAATCATTACCTTAAGAACATCTAGTGACCTCTCAGTATCTTTATGAGCAGGATGACTTGTCAAGTCGTTGCCACAAGTCAAAGTCATGCACAGCCGTTCATCAGTGTTTGACTTAGACAGACTTTATTTGTCATTCCAGATTTTACATCAAAAATGAAATTTCGATGCAGTCGGCTCAGCAGGCAACGTCAAGAAATACAAACGGGCCCTATATACACAGGATAATATATACAAGATAGAATAAAAATGCATATAAAAACTATAGAATATAGAAAATATAATAAATATGTATATAAAAAGAATGGTTGTCTGATAAAAACAAAACAATTTTCAGGAGTGAATATTGCAGTTACATTGCACATTGGGTCAGTCCTGTGTAGGTGAAGGTGGGTGCGTGAGGGATGGGGGGGGGGGTATTTGTTATTATGTTGAGTTCAGCAGTCTTATGGCATGTGGAATGAAACTGTTTCTGAACCTAACTGTTCTGCTGTGAAGGCTATGGAACCTCCTTAGTTAGTGAAGTAAGTCTCAAGTCCCGTAAATGTGGTCAGTGTGTCCTGTAATCAAAATGAAACAACATGCTTGGGATTTTTTTTTTTGGTCAGGCAGTGTATGTATGGACAAAGTTTATCCATATAGTTATGATAGTGTTTATTATATAGTTCCATAGATAGTAGAGGTTTCTATTATTTGTACTAAGTGTTGTAATAATAGTATATCCACTGTTAGTACTTGTATTTGTAGTAGTAGTATTAACAGTCATGGACTTTTGTTCTGGTTTTCAGTAATTATACTAACACCAGCTGATCTACTTTTGACAGTTCTAGTTCAGTTATCTGTGCATCAACTGCATCCATGTGTCTCCCCCTACTTCTCCCCCTCTCCCCCAGTCTCTCTCTCTTTCTTTTTTTTTTCTCCTCCTTTACCCTCTCTCTTTCACCCCAACTGGTCAAGGCAGACGTCCATCCTCCAGGAGTCAGGGTCTGCTCCAGGTTTCTGTCTATTAAAGGAACTTTTTCCTTCCACTGTCACCAGTCACTAGTGTGGAGGATTCTGGTGGGTTTCTGTAAATTGGCTTAGAGTCTGGTTTTGACCAACTCGATATGTAAAGTGTCATGAGATAACTTTTGTTATGATTTGGCGCTATATAAGTAAAATTTGATTGATTGATTGAAAGGGATAGCCCTCTAAAGCAGGGGTGTCAAACATGCAGCCTACCAAAGGGTCCAATCCGGCCCGTGGGATGAAGTTGAATAGTGTAAAAATTACACTGAAGATATAATCGACCAAGAGTGTTGAACTAGTTTTAGTTCAGGTTCCACATACAGACTATTGTGATCTCAAGTAAAATAATAACATAATAACCTATAAATAATGACTCCAAATTTTCTTCTTGGTTTAATGTGTCATGTTATGCCTATGAATAATGACAATTTCAAAATTTTCTCCTTGTTATAGTGCAAAAAATAACATTAAATTATGAAAATGTTTACATGAAAAAATTATCCTTTAACAATAAAATGAGAATAACCCAAAATGTCACAAGAAAATTATGTGCAATTTTAACCCTTTCATGCACGAATTATGAGAACCTTAATCAAAATTTTTTCCTGAGCGTTTTTATTCCTCTTTAGGCATGAAAAAAAACAATGTGATTGAAAATTTTCTTCTGAAAAATAATAAATAAATAGATAAAAATTATTTAAAATTTAAAAAAAAAAAACATACAAAAAATAATCATGAAAAAAAAATTTCATATGAACCTATTTTTCATGAAGTTGCAAACAAGTCCACTCAGCTGGACACCACACATTTAATTTTTGATGCACAGAAACATGTATTTACTGATAAATTGTGTGAAAACTATGGAGAGGGCTTGTGATTTTGGGGGTTTATGGTCAGGAGAGATCTACATAATGTTACCAATTCATATCAGAAAAGATATGTAGTGTCTTAAAACTTTAATAAAGATATGTGTAAGAAAAAAACAAAACAAAAAAACAATGAAAAGAACAACAAAACCCATGAATATACAAGAGAGCAGCTGTAGAAGAGCTGTCCACTGGAGTGACCACTGTGCATGAAAGGGTTAACAATATTCTGCCTGTTATTAAATGTTTGGTGCCTTTGTAGAACTGATCCATAATGCATATGTATAAATGATAAGTTGAGGCATAATATTGTTAAAATTGCACTTAATATTCTTAAGAAATTTCAGTTTTTCAGGTTATTCACATCTTTTTTGTTTGGAAAGTTTGTAAATGTAAATATTTTCATAATTTAATATGTTTGATTTTTTTGTTTTGTTTTGTTTCTTTTGCACTAAAACAAAGAGAAAAAATAGGAATTGTCATTATTTATATGTTATTATGCTGTTATTTTTTTGGTCTGGCCCACTTGAGGTTAAGTTGGGCTGAATGTAGCCCCTGAACTACAATGAGTTTGACACCCCTGCTCTACAGTGAATCTAAAACATCTCATTCTCCCCCTGGTGGTTGTCTGTGGTAGTTGCAGTTTTCAGTAACATGATCATACAGACCACACTGATCCCACATAACAGGAGCACAACCCCGACAATTTAACATCTGTTTACTTAGATCTCCGCTCAGAATGATGAAAACCAACATATGTGGGTAAGTTATGGACACCTGTGATTCATACACAGCTATAACAACACTATTAAATCACCACAACACCCCAGCCCCTGCAGAGCTCCACTGAAGCGTGATGTAACAGGTTATAAACCACCTGTGGAGGAGAATCCTTTATTTAACACTACTGCAGATGACTCATAGAAAACAGACATATCTGAGTATATATTTTACATCTGGATGGATTACTGCTGCTGCTCTGCGGGACATGAATAACAAGTAATTCTTCATTGTCAAAGGTGAGGCTTGTTATTTATTCCCAGCTGCAGATGTATTGGGTTGAGGCTGACACAGCATTTTATGGCATGAATGTAACCTGAACGTGTTTCCATTGTCAGGTCAGTGGTTTGGACTAAACCTCTATTGACGGTCTGCTGTTGTGGATGAGAGACTGATGTGGTTTGTATTCTCTCGTACGACAATGTGAGGAGGATTATAAACAAATTAGAATGTGTCTGAGTTTTCTTTCACAGGTCAGATTCTATAAAATTATACCCACACTTGTCTCTTCATCACATCAGCTGAACAACAACCATGTGACAATTTAACCTTGTAAAATAACTGTAAAATAAGGTTCAGTGTTTATCAGGGTCTACAAAAATATAATGGTGTTAATTCATTTTTTAAATCAAAATGGGAATCAGAATTGAATATTAGTCTGCCTGAAAGTGAGTGGCATTCTATGTGTAAAATGCAACTAACATCCACCAGCTCTAAAGGTTGGTGAGAATTTGGCTGGAAAAACCTCATTGGCTTTTTTATTACGCCAAATATTAAAAGCAAACAATTGGGAAAACAGCAGCAATGCTGGAGAGGATGTGGTCACATGAATACCAACCACTCGCATATCTTTTGGACACGTGTAAAAATGCAAATGTTTTGGAACCATGTTGTTCAGACAATGGAGAACATTTTAAATTATAAAATTCCAATGAACCCCAGACTATCTACCTTGGTCTGATACCTGATGACGTAATTAAAAGAGAAGACACTTACTTATTAAAAATTTTAATTCTTGCCTGCAAAAAGGTAGTCACAAGGAACTGGTTAAAAAGTGACCCTCTTCAACCACAACAATGGCTGGACATTATAGAGGAAATACATACCATGGAAAAATTAACATTTCAACTGAGGATTAAGATGGTAACTTTTTTTTTTTTTTTAACTCTCTTTATTGAGTTTTTTCACAAAGTAACAAAAACGTGTTCATGTACATTCATTGTGCTCAATGCAAAGAAAATGAGAACACGCAGTAAAACAAAAAGCACACAAACAACAGTAAACAATGAACATCAAAAACCAAACTGAGGACATCATAAATCCTAAGTTGTTTACACATTTGCATTATTAAAATAATCAATGACAGGTTGCCATGTTAAGTGGAATGCATTTAATTTCCCTTTTAATGAAAATTTAATTTTTTCCAGTTGTAAGTGTTTCATTACTTCTCTCATTAAGGCTGAATGGGCAGGGGGAGTTTTTTGTTTCCAATTTAATAGCATTAATCTTCGCGCTAGCAACACCACAAAACATATATTGTTTTGGTTGTTGGAAAGTTCTACAGCAGCCGGCTTCACACCAAACAAGGCAAAAACTGGATCTGGTTTAAGTTGTTTTTTTAAGATTTCGGATAAAGTCTGAAATATCTTGGTCCAGTATATTTTGACACAAGGACAGTTCCAAAACATATGTGCAAGTGAGGCCGGCCCCTGTTTACATCTGTCACAGGAGGGGTTTACCGAGGGAAACATCTTTGATAGTTTCAGCTTTGTTAAATGAAGTCTGTGCAGAATCTTGAATTGCAAAAGACCGTGTTTGATACATACAGAGGAGGAGTGAACACGTTCTTGGCCTTTTAACCATTGATTATATTCAATGTCTACACCCAAATCCTCTTGCCAAGCCCTCTTTAAATGATCTAGTGTGGTAGTACAGTCCAACTGTGACAGCATGTTGTGGATTTTAGCTATTGCACCTTTTTTAAAGGGATCAGTTAAGATGGGAACTTTTAAGCGAAGATGGGAGAAAAGAATCATATTCAAGGACACTAATTCTTGATATCAGATCAAGTATGGAAAAGCAGTCGAATGCATAAGGAACAACATCCTCCCCTTGTTATTTTTTTTTGTTTTGTTTTGTGACTGCACTGTAAAAGTGATTTAAAACATTAAAATAAAAAGTTAAATAAATAAATAAATTAAAGGTTCAGTGTTACTTTATTTATACTCATGGGTAGATTTGTTTTTGCAGAAGAAATGATTGCATTTGGCATTCCATTCCAAAACACACACTGAACCTGACAGGCAGGTACTTGACTTGGCTAGCTGGTGATCCATGTAATTCAGTATGACTTAACACTAACAGTGAGTTGAACTATGGAGACCAAACTGTTTTTGTCTGAGGCTGTAAACATGGTAATTTCATCTGTAAAGTTGGTTCACTTAACATGGGATCTAAAGGGATTGACTCTCTTTCGGAGCGAGGCTCCAGTGGACATACAGGTTACTGCAGATTTCAGCTTCACTTGTCAGTCCTGGAGGTTCCAGCCTGTTATAATATTGATGATTATTGATGGATCCAAGGGCTGAAATACACTGAGATTTGAAACAGACATCAGCTTGTTTTAATCTAGTTAGAATTTGTTTTATTTTTCCATTGATGTTACACATTTATAGTTTATTAGGTTTTAGCTCAGCTGATTTTAGTCTGAACATAATTTATAGCACTTATTGTCAGGACAGGTGCAGTAATTTAGTTTACTTAAAAGAAAAAAATAAAGAAGGAAGTATCTGAAAAAAACTGTTGCATCATACTGTTTCCAATCAAGGCAATTATTTAATGGAAAAAGGTCAAAACTTATATAGTTATTTTTATCTTCTGTGTTGCATGTCTTCTTTTTTCATTTACTTTTATGCTTTTTATACTTTTATGTGATGTCTGTCCCTTTTTAATTTTTAATTTTAATCTTTTAAATTAGATTTTTATCCTGTTTGATTATTAATTTATATTCTCATACATGATGTTGTTTTTATCTCATTTCTTCATTTCTGCATTGATTTAACAGCATCATATTACATTGTCCCTGCCCTCTTTACTCCGATTCACTTAATTTATTCGAAGTGCCATATTTTTTGCATTTGTTGTACACAACTCTCTTATTGTGTTGCTTCTGTTTTAGTGTTTTTACTTGCTTCTTGTATCCTGCTGTTGTGCCCTCTGTCAAAGCACTTTGCAAACTTTGTTTTTAAGGTGCTATACAAATAAATAAAAAGCTAAAGCTATTTCTACTATTGGCTGCAGGTACAAAAACACATTTCACTGTGCATTGTACTATGTATAACTGTGCATGTGACAAATTAACTTATCAAATAAAATCTTATCTTGTCTTGAAAACATTACAAGTCCATATATATATATATGTGTGTGGCTCAGTGAAATCCCAGTGGGACCAGTAGAACCAGAGTGAAGCTACTGTGCGTCTGTGTGGATGCTGCCCCCTGTTGGTTGACAGGCTGTTTTCCTCCAGGCCTGCAGGGGGCGCTGTGGTAAGTCTGCTTCAGGAAATACAAGTTCCAGCGCCCGGCTTCAGTTAGATAGTATCAGAGTCTGAAATTAGGAGAAAGAGAAGCGAAAATCCCCCAAAATGGTGAGTAACTATGTCACTTTTTTGTGCACTTACATAGTCTGTGTTTGTGCATTCATGTGCTCGGTGTTGTATGAGTTTTTGGAGTAGTTTGGGGGTCGGATGGAGCTGGATATTTGACTGAACCGGGCCTCCAGCCGGTCTCCTCCAGCGTGGCGTTTTAATGGCTGATGAAACCACCGACCACCCCCAAAAACTACAACTACACACGCATTCACAGCAGCTATAAACACGAGAAAACACATTTATATGATGGTGACAATGTGACTCTGATTTCATTGTCAGGGCTTTGTGAAAGTGGTGAAAAACAAGGCCTACTTCAAGAGATATGAAGTGAAATTCAGGAGAAGAAGAGGTAAGTTTATTTAACCACACCTTTGACCTGTGAAAATGACTTAAATGTAATAAATATTAATAACACAATAACAGAATGAAATGTCATGACTGGCACCAAAGCACAGTCTGTTAAAGCTCCATGAAATGTTAGGTTTTATCAGAACAAAGTGTATTTTTTGCCTAATTGTATAAAATGTGTCCTCTAAATAATTTTTAAATAGATCTTTAAATTATGGCACAGTATTATAAAAATATTTAGAATATATGCTAAATAAACACAAAAACTGGAATATCAGTGCAGTCCACTTGCCTCAGTGTCAGCTCTTCTTGAAAAAGCAGACTTCAGCTCAATGTGACTTTGTTTTTTGTTTTTTTTTTTGGTGTCCACTGAAGTCTTGGTTGGAAAATTTGTGCATTTTTTTTATCTTTCACCCTAATGCATTCATTCAAATTATGATGGATTCCATTTTTTTTTTTTTTTTTTTTTTTTGTAGCTTTAAAAGCGAAGCTGAGTAGAGCCCGAGAAATAATTGTTGTAAGGTTTTGTTCAATTTTAAAAGAAACTTTTGCGTTAAACTATGGTGAAGCTGTTACTGCCATTAATTTGGGATTAACTTCATTTTTGTGGTTCTTAAATGGAAATGTAACTACTTTAAGGAATTATTACATTGTTGACTGCTTCAAGTTAAATTTTATTTTCATCAAACAGTGCGCCAATAATCATCTAATCTTAACTTTTCAGAGGGAAAAACCGACTTCTTTGCCCGGAAGCGCCTGGTTGTGCAGGACAAGAACAAGTACAACACACCAAAGTACCGGATGATTGTCAGGTTCTCCAACAGGGACATCTGCTGTCAGGTTAGTGACTGAAAGAGTGAAACTCATGTGGTTGTATTTTGGAAAGATCTGACTCAGCACTTCTTTGTGTGTCCTGTATAGATTGCCTATGCAAAGATCGAAGGTGACCAGATCGTATGTGCCGCATACTCCCACGAGCTGCCCAAATATGGCATCACTGTCGGCCTCACAAACTACGCTGCAGCCTACTGCACTGGACTGCTGCTGGCCCGCAGGGTATGAGGACACTCACACATCAGTCAGTGGGTTTCAGACTCAGATTTGTGCTCAACAGGAGTTACTTGCTCCCAATATTTCAAAACTTCTCACCATAAATGTTACCTGGACCTACAAGACACTTTTGATTCTATCTTTAGTTGTTTTTTGTGAGGTCTGTTTGCACAAGTGTTTAAGTTCTACTTTACCAAACTCTCAAAAGCCCAGACTTTTTGCTTGTTTCTTTAGCATGAAGGGCAGCTATTAAACTGCTGAATCACATAAGTAAAAGGAAGAACTTCTTATCACATCTTTAAAACTTTGCTGAGAAATAGGTTGATGATAAGACAACAAATTAAGTAATATCACTAATGAAATGGTAAGATAACACTATTAGTCTTAAGCTGCCAGTAACATACAATTAATGTGGTGACAGAAATGCAACAATACAGACAAAGATCTTTATAAAACTAAGCTTTGTGACTGATAAACAGGGTTATAATTACAATGCTTGATAGTTTTTGTTGTTATTGCACAACAATTCTGTCCACAGCTTTGGTCTCTGCATCCAGGCTGTAGTAAATCTACCCCATGATGCAGACTTTAGCTAAACACAGGTATTTTCACACAGTTTAAATACATGACTGACACACTTAGGTTTATCAGAATCAGTCGGATGTTTCTCAACTGCTATACTTTCTGCTTAAAATTTTCATTTGACCTGCGAGGAGGGTGTGTGTCTTCATGTTCTGGCCTTGTTTTCTGATTCAGATCCACCTGATGACCACAGATAATTACAAAAAAAATGGTTTAATTATAAGTTAAGTACCCTGCATTCTTTTCTTATTTCTGGGCCTTGTGAAATAATCATTGGCAAATAATGGCTGTTTGTCACTAATGTTCACAGTAGGTTAATGGACTGTCACAAACGTTGACCTTCTGTTAAATCACTGATGTGACTGATGGAGTGAACATTTTCAGAAAGACCACAGAAACATAAAAGTTGCTCTGCTGAAATATACACACAGAGATCATACATTTAATATAATAGGCCTGATTACAACATGATAATAGAATGGTAAGTTAGGATCATGCTTATTTATATTTGGGTCATTGATATTGTATTGAAACTCTGAACTTCATACCAATTTTTAGACTAAGGCATTTGTATTTTTATTTTTTCTTATAGTGAAAAACACTGGTTACAGATTAAAGGTCTGTAAAATACACTTTTGTCTATACTTGAGAAAAATCTAAGTAATCTCTCACCTCTTGAATGAATGTTGTTTGTTCCTCTTCACAGCTGCTGCACAAGTTTGGCATGGACCAGGTGTACGAGGGCCAGGTGGAGGTGACGGGAGATGAGTTCAATGTGGAAAGTGTTGACGGTCAGCCTAGTGCCTTCACCTGTTACCTGGATGCAGGTCTGGCCAGAACCACTACAGGGAACAAGGTGTTTGGAGCGCTGAAGGGGGCAGTCGATGGAGGCCTGGCCATTCCTCACAGGTAAGTTGGGAAGGAATGGTCCACAGGTTTTGTTTTTCAATATATTAAACAGAGCTTTGCAGGATTTATTTGATCAAAAGAAGAATTCTGTAAGTTGCAGATAGTGATGATAGATGGTTGCCATACAGATAATAGCAAGTTTCTGTTACTTTTACTCATTAAGTGTAGTATATAGTTTTATACACCATGAACTAGAGCTGCAACCGATTAATCGACTAGGTGCTTGAAGTCACTGCAAAAAGTCCCGATTCGATTAATCAACTCGAATTAATTGAAGGGAGATATTCTATTGCAGTTTTCCTGAATTGAAGCTTCTTTGTGCGTCACAATAAGTGTCCGTGTGAAACACAACAGTGGAACCAATGTTTAACAGCGGAGAAATGAAGGAAACAAAGCTTTGATTCAGAAGAATTGTGGTTGAATCATTTTTTTGGATCACTTTGAGTTGATTAATCGGTTGCAGCTCTACCATGAACCATGTTTTGGCATTTTTAGGAATAATTAAGAATTGCACTTTTTCTCCTTGAGACTTTTTTCCTAAATTACATACATTTTAGAAACTAACACATGTACTAAGAAATTACTGGTGAATGGTGGGTACATTTTTTTCCCCCAACTTTATTGAAAATATTTGTGTATGTAAAATACTGAGAAATTTTGAACAAACATCAAGATGTCAAAAGGAAAAATCATTCAAACAAATAAATTAACATAGTGCAAAGGCTTACAGCAGGGGTGTCCAAACTTTTTTTCAAGAGGGCCAGATCTGATGATGTGGAGATTGCCAGGGGCCAGTGGTCCCTTCAGACAATTTTTAAACAGTATAAATTACATATAAATGCGCTGTTCCACAACCATTTTATTTTCATTGTCACAATATCATTTTTTTAAATGGCAATGTAACCAAATCTAAGCCACTCAGGTGTGAACAAATTAAAAAAAAAAAAAAAAAAAATTCTGCCTTCCTTTCACATCTGGAGTCGGATAACAGAACAAACTGTGTGGAGTATCTTAAACTTCCAAGCTGATAAAAATCTTAACCCCACATTCATTTTAAACATGACTTATATGAGTAATCATTACTCATATATTACTCAGTAATGCAAAGTCTGTTAACGTTTAAGATGAAAACATATGACTCTTACTCTTGTCTTTCACAAAATCATTCAGAAAGTAATATTTTGTGTCACATCTACAAGTATATAACACCAGCAGTTATAGGCAACTAACCTGGCAACGTGGTAGCCTGCCTTGGTGGTGAATTCATTGAACTCCCAGGTTCACATCAAGAGTCACTGTTGTGAGTTTAAAGTAGCTTGAATTTGCTTCACTTTTTCGGAGCGCTCACTCCCTGCTAGCTTGTCGTATGCGTTAGCATGTTTTATCTGCTGGTGTCTCTTTACATTGAATTCCTTAAACAAGGCAACAGTCTCTTGACAAATTAGGCAAACATAATTGCCTCAATTTTCAGTGAAAAAAAACTGTAATTCCCATCTTTCCTGGAAGCGGCGGCCCTCACTGTCAACTTTCGTTTTTTTATTTACAGGCGCCACGGTTAGAAATTAGCGAAAAAGGTTCACGGCAAAGTCACAGAGCCAGATAGAGTTAGAGTGGTGCTGCCACCATGAGGTGAAAGGAGAAACTGCATTTTGAACCTTTTATAATTCATGTACTCGGTTCAACAGTCCAAGCGGGCCATAAATAATATAATATAAAACCCAAGCTGTGGGCCGTATAAAATCTGACCACGGGCTGTGATTGGCCCTCGGGCCAGACTTTGGGCATGCCTGGCTTACAGACTCAAAGAAGAAAGGACTAATTGTAATAAATTAAAATATAAATATGTGAGAAAAAAAATGCATCAGAGAGTAAATTCAGTCCATGAATGATGGGTACATAGAGAAGTGAAGCACCTCAGTGATGTCATTAAAGCTTAAAATACTGTGTAGATACAGTGATAAACTATGGCATTTATGTTTTTTGTACAGAGGAATGGAAAAAGGTAGGATGACTTTGTAAAATAATTGTGATGATGATACTGAGGTGATTATCTAATGATTGTAACAGGTCTAGATGAAGCTTTTAAAGTTTGCATAAGTGTTGTAAAGTTAAAGAAATCTTGAATCAACACTATTTTACTGTGTGCTTCCTGGTTCTCTGCTTCTCGATGATGATACAAAGCACGCTGAGCAAAATGTAGTTGGTCCTTCATTTGCATTGGCTGATGTTTACTGTCCTTTTCAAGACGGGGCTGAGAGAAGCAATAGGAGAACCAAAGTGCACATTACTTGTTCCCCATAAGTGTAATTAAACCCTGTGTGATGTCTGCTCTTCCCGTTTCCAGTCTGAAACGCTTCCCCGGTTACGACGCTGAGAGTAAAGAGTTCAACGCCGAGGTGCATCGGAAACACATCATGGGCATGAATGTGGCAGACTACATGTCGTACCTGATGGAGGAGGACGAGGAGAGCTACAAGAAACAGTTTTCACGATTCATTAAGAACGGAGTCACACCAGACACAGTAAGATGAACGCTCATCATCATCATAAAGACAATTTGAACCAACACCTGGCTTTTATTTTAACCTCAAATTTAATTAAAACCACAGAAAATAAATTGAATGAGGATTTTTGTTTATGCTAAGGTAGATACAACAGGCTATATCAGGGATCACAATTAAGCCACTGTTAGAAAATACACTTTTTAAACCTTTTTTTTTGTTGGTTTTATTTATTTTTGTGGCGATGATTAGCTTCTCTTTGGTTGGCGTTTACATTGTTTTTTATGAGCCTGAAATAAAACCTACATTTATTCAAAGGCTGTATTGAATGAATCAGTTAATCTGATGTTAAAATAATGGTCTAACCTTTATGATCACTTATTTTTTTGAAACAGAACAATTTTTGTTTCCTCTTTAATGTGAGTAATTCCTATTGAGAAGCCTCATAATAGCCATCAGCCACTATTGGAGCTGAGTTCTGCAACTGCAAATAGATTGTTCAAGCTAAAGCGTTACTAAAGTTTAGGAATTGACAATAAGAATTAAAACAAAATTAGTAAAAGTTGAGGTAACCAGTAATGTTTGATGTAAATTAGAAACTGTCCACTGTTATGTCACTTTGCATGAACTGACCCACTGCTTCTTGATGATGATACAAAGAATGCTGAGCAAAATGTAGTTGGTCCTTCATTTGCATCGGCTGATGTTTATTGTCCTTTTCAAGACGGGGCTGAGAGAAGCACGGTGAATAAGTGAAATAAAATGCCTGTGGTCGATGCACATACAGTAAAGTGTCCCTTTCGTTCTTTTCAGGTGGAAGAAATGTACAAAAAAGCACACACAGCCATCAGAGCGAACCCCGTACACGAGAAGAAACCGAAAAAAGACGTCCAGAAGAAGAGGTGGGTTCTTAAGTTCCAAATGTTGTCGTTTGTTGCAGGATTTCAACAGATGCTTAAAGTCTAAGTGAATTTTAAGCCTGAAAATATCAAACCACAACTCAAGACAGTATTGAATGTTTTATCTGGAATTAAACTATATGTATTTCATGACTGTTGGACAAAAAAAAGCCCAATTTTATGTGCTTCCTGTTTGGTTTAAGTCTGTTGAAAATTTAGCCTTTGGCCGGGCATTATCTTCACGTAGAGTCAAGCAGATGCCCTCAAGGTCTATAACTCGTTGACTAAGATCTTTTGCAGCGAGTTTAAGGGACAAGACACGTTGGTCATGGTCCTCCACTGCAAGTCGCGTTTGGTCAAGTTTCGAGTCGAGCTGACTGAATGATGATTTGAAGTCATTGGCTAACGCCGCACGATGCTCCTCGAGCAGTGTAGTAATAGCCTCCAGGGTTAAGTTAGCATTAGTGTCTTCTTTTTTACCTGACTTTCCGCCTTTTGAAGCCATTTCAGCAACAACAGGGTTTGTTTAGGCGTAACAAAAGAAAAAAGAATAAAAGAAAGAAGGGGATTCATTTTGCCGTGATAGTTGGAGGGCTGAATGGTCTAAAAAGTTAAACGTTCACGGGAGCAGTCATACAACACGTCTGCTCCATCTCTTCGCCAGAAGAGGGGACAGTCTGTTGAAAAGTAAAAAGACTCTAAAATAAGTAAGTTAAGATATTAATTATTACAAATAAAATCTAAGCAAAAATGTCACTAACAAATGTGTTTAACTAAAAACAGTACTCATTTTCACATGGTATTAGACAAGTACAGTGTTTCTCAAACTTTGCTGAAGACTTCAGAAGTCCTCACAAAAAAAAAAAACCATAAATGTATAAAAAAACAAATATCACACACAAAACTTGCTGAAAAAGCCAACTGGGGACCAAGCACAAACATGTCTGGTTAAAGTTATTGGTAGTTTTAACACTGTCCACATTTTTTTTTGCTCATATATATATATGTCATGTAATTTGTATTTGTAATGTGGTGTAATTTTGCGGTGACATTTCAGACCAAGTCCAGGATGCATTTTCATCCGTTTTAGCCAGTTAGATCCAGTTTTACCAACGTATCTTTTATAACGACCTCATTTCGGACTTGTGTCCAAAACAGAATAACTGTTCTTATTTAAAGCCTAGTCACTGTCAAAGTATTGAATAGTTTGACTGGGAAGATCCCAGTGGTTGAACAGACAAACCTCTCCCCGTCTCGCTGTGCTGAATCTTAATCGAGTTGCTGTTGTCTCTTTTCCGGCAGGTGGAATCGCGCCAAGTTAACTCTGGCACAGAGGAAGGACCGCGTCGCCCAGAAAAAGGCCAGCTTTTTACGAGCACAAGAACAAGAAGCAGGGGACGGTTAGGCCCTCGGCTCAATGCAGCACAGAGCTGCAAACGCACAACACATCACAGACAAATAAATTTTATTTCAAACTCAACCTTTTGTCTGTTTTCAGTTTGTTAAATGAGCTGGAAGTACATTAATTACATGGACCAAAATATCAGGCACAGTACACCTACAGCTTTAAGGAGCTTACATTTCTATTTATTGGAAATATAATAAACAGGGTTCATATGGGTGCTTGAATTTCAGTATTGTGTTTTCAAGGTCTGAAAAGTGCTTGAATTTTAATTTTAAGGGCTTGAAAGTACCTGCAATTATAAGTCTGATGTGATTTATTTATTTTTATTATTAACTCAAGTTAGATGTTAAGCCAAAGCAACTTGCAGAGAGGTGATAATAAATTAAACAGTCAAAAGAAAACTAGTGAGTGCTCTCAGGTCGACTCCAGGTACATTCTTATCTTAATCCAGTGTTTTTCAGCCTTGGGGTCAGGATCCCACATGGGGTCGCCTGAAATTTCTAGTAATTGATTAAAAAAAAGACAAAAAAACAACGTACTAAAGTGGCAAGGTTTCACTGTAAAAGGATCGACGTTATTCTAATGTAAACTTTGGTGCTGCTGGTGGATATCCACCCCAGGTGAGCCTCTAAATAAGACCCTCTTTCCTCGTCATTTCAGTTTAACCCCTTGAACACTGGTTTCAGATGTTTGTGGTGCAAGATTTTATCATGTGGAGAAAGAACACACTGTACCACACAACTTAAAAAGGGGATTGGAAACAGTTAATGCAGTTTTTCAACCTTAGGGTCAGGACCCATGTAGGATCACCTGGAATTCAAATGGGATAGCCTGAGATTTCTAGTAATTGATAAAAAAAAAATTAAAAATTAAAACCTACTAATAAAAATTTACATCATATAACCTAAATGTCATGTAAAATTAACGTTTATTTGCAACATATTATAGCAAACTTACATGATCGAAAACAAATTAATTTTAGTGAAAAAAAAGAGTCTGTTTTGAATGTCTGGGGTCGCCAGAAATTTGTGATGTTAAAATGGGGTCATGAGACAAAAAAGGTTGGGAACCACTGTCTTAATCTTTGGCTTGGTGGGAGTGTGTCTGAAGAACGCCAAATGATTTCCCTTTTTTTTTTGGATAAAACTTTGTGTTCTTTAATTTCTAAGTTTTTTCTATTAGGAAACAATTTTTGATGGTTATAGCATAATACAATGTACATCGTTGTGATTAAAAAATGAAAAAAAAAAAAAAAGCATGAGTGAATGTATTCCTGTAGATATGTATTTTACTCCAGCAATAAGATGCTGTGCTGGAAAAACTTAAATCACCCTTGAAAGTACTTAAAGTGCTTTAATTTGACCTTGGAAAAAAGTGTACAAACCCTGAATAAAAATGTTCATGTCAGTTAGCAATAATTACCTCCGCCAAGGAGGTTATGTTTTTGCCAGGGTTTGTCTGTTTGTCTGTCCGTTAGTGTGCAACATAACTCAAAAAGTTATGGACAGATTTGGATGAAATTTTCAGGGTTTGTTGGAAATGGGATAAGGAAGAAATGATTAAATTTTGGTGGTGATCGGGAGTGGGGGGGCCCACGGGGGGGGGGGGGGCACTGATCAGCCTTGGCGGAGGTCTGCGCTCTCCGAGTGCTTCTAGTTAGAACTGAAATGGCTGCTTTTTCTGGATGGTTACATGAGATTTAAAACAATTATGGTCAGAACATGAAATACGTTACAAATCCACAGGCAGAGCATAAAAACTGAGATTTTTGTATAAAAAATAAGTTTGAACGATGAGCAAAATGAAGTAAAAGTAAGCTGATGCATTTTCTAAGTATGGATAACAATGTAAAGAAAATTAACCTTAAAGATAAAATAATTGATAAAAACTTGTGTCAGTGATATCAATACAAAATTATATTAAAGTAGCCATTTTGTTGCCCATGTTAGTGATGAAACACATGGATTCAATGTGTGTCAATACTTCTGATATAATTGAACCCTTGAGTTTTCAAACTACACCTGAGAAACTGTTGGGGTATACATTTAAGATTATCTTTTTTTTGTTATTGTAGGAACTCATAATCCAGCTTTTAAAATATTTAATCAACTATCAGCTAGAATAAGGATCTCTGCACACCCTTCAGTGGACAAAAGCACACATCAGGGCCCGTATTCCTAAAGATGCTGAGAATCCTCTCACAGAGCTCCTAATGTAACCTAAAAATTCTTAGCAAGGAGTCTTAGCTTAGGAGTGATTCCAGAACACTCAGAGAACTCTGAGCAAGGAATGGACAGAAATTCCCATCTTAGTGAGGAGGTGTGGTCGACCCCGTTGCTAGGTATGAGTCATCATTTCAAAAGCTGTGATTGGTTGATCCTAAAAGCTAGAGAAAAAATATACTTTTGGTGATAATGGGCAAGGGATGGACCCTCAAATCGATAAACTTAATCATAGAATATAATCTTATGAAGAATATTCTTCATTTTAAGGGGAAATTCTAAGAAAACCATGATTCTAAGAATTTTCTTAGAATTTTCCAGTAGGAGCAACTCTTTGCACTAAGAATCTTTAGGAATACGGGTCCAGGTTCTTAGTTTGGACCACAGACTTCAAGCAGAAAGTAAAGAAAACAAAGCCAAAGCGTTTTGACAGTTTCACTATATTGTAATGGTAGTACCTGACTAACATTTTTATTCTGCATTCATCAGAGTAAAGCACAGAAGCAACATGTGATTGGCAGTCAACCTGAATGTTTTAAGTTTTCATTAGATAAGAGGTTTACACAAGATTAGTATCAGTCAATACACTTTGTCATGTCAATCTGTTTTTCAGTAAGAACTTGTGAAAAATTCAGGTTGATTGCAAATAAGATATCAGTGTTGATAAAATATATTGAAACTGTTCGTGTACTCCATCTTTTTTTCCCTTTTTCCCTCCAACTATTTGTTATTTTCTTCAATAATTCACTTATTTTTGATATAAAATGGGAAAATACCACATAGCTATCAATGTTTTTAACGTTTGAAACAAGTTTATTTTTGTTCTATTTTGTGTGACTTGTTTTTAACCCTTTCATGCATACTGGTCATAACAGTGGGCAGCTATTCCACAGCTGTTCTCTTGTATATTCATGGGTTTTGTTGTTTTAGTTTCATATCAGCCAACACAGTGGATGCTTATTCACCATCCCATACACTGACATTCATTCCATTACTGTAACTTTATGTTCTAGATAAACCTGATCTGCAGTAACACGATTGAGTGTAAATCAATTGCTAATTGTTATTAGACTGTAATTAACAGTTTTCTTAAACAAAAATGTTTTTTTTATATTATCTCCATGAAGTGAGTAAGAACTAGTATTGGAGTGTGATAAAATGTGAGAAAACATCAGATTAGCTGCATCAAAAAATGCTTTTGTTTCATAGTTTTCACACAGTATATCACTTTCTGATACTGCATTTTAAATACACGTTTCTTCACTTCAAAAATTAAACACATGGTGTCCAAATGAGTGGACATTTTTGTAACTCCATGAAAAATAGGTAATTTTTAAAAAAAATTCAATCTCATTGTTTTTTCATGCCTAATGAGGAATAAAAACACTCAGGAAAAAAAAAATCTTGACTAAGGCTCTCATAATTCATGCATCAAAGGGTTAAGATTGAACTATAGAAACTGCTGGATTTCTATAAAAAAAAAAAACAAAAAAAAAAACTGGTGAATTAATCCTAAAATACACACCCAAGAATAAAATAAGGAACACTAATCATTACAACTGAATATGACTGATCTGTAGAGGGTTTTTTTTTTACCCCAAAACCAAAGTTTAGAATATGTAAGCTACTGAAGTATGAGCTGGAAGCAACACCAACGCCTTATTTGTTTTTGATAAATGTTCATATAACACCCAGATTTAATGTTTAACTAATCCACATATTGATTAATGAGTAACTGATTCACATATTGACTGAGGGTGACAATAGTTTGTTTCCTCCTGAAAGGACTGGACCAGTCATAGTGAAGTGGTATGTAGTTTAATTGTGCAAAGTCATGCTGGTTTCTTCAATACGTAAACATTTGTACATTTTCAAACAGCAGCATCGACCACAACCATGATCAGTGTCTTGGAAATGATATGATGTACAGGTCACGTCTGTTTTTAAAAGTCACAGTTACTTCATATCAGCGATATCTGGGAGCGGGGATCATGAAAAATAAAGGTCTGTACAGCATTCAGATGTGACCACGATATAAAAACCTCCGACTTGTTCTGTGGTAAACATTCATAAAGTGATTTTCAGCTCGACATCTATGGCACTGTGACAGCTAAGATCCAAAAATACTGTGATACAGTACATCACAAATGCTCTTTTAAGTGAAAAATACAAGTAGTTAACATTCACAAACCAAATTAAATACACACAAATGCTCCTTTTGTGTCACTTGATGCAACGTCGACAACACTGGGTTACAGGTGGTTAATGTACAGCATTCTGAACTAATGTCAACGTACAGCCGACAAATACCATCGAATATCCATTTTAACAAACATCCACTCTGGTTCTGTAAGAGCACGGAATAAATGGCATCACAGCAGTGCCATAAAAAAGAATTCATCTGTAAAAAAAATAAGAAAGTACATGTGGAAATATAACAAAACAAGATAGTTTTTTTTTTGGCTTGTTTTCACATTTACTTGTTCATATATTTCCGTATTTACACTTTTTATTTCATTTTTACCATGTTTTTTCATTGTATTTACTTTCATTTAATGCCATTTCTTTGCTTTTCCTGTTGCTTTAAGAGCTAAACTGCAATAATTACAATAAATAAATCAAGAATCTTGATAAATGATAAAGAAACGGTATTGTATAGAATGAATGTAATTAGAATGTACAGAATTTATAAGTGAAAAATACATACTATTGTTTTAAAATGCATAAATAATTATAGAAATACATGTAAAAAATAAATTAATATGCTCTTTCTATTTCCACATTTATCTATTTTTCCTCTTTATATCCTCCATTGACTCTGTAAAGTAAAAGCTTCTGCTTTTTCCTATTAAGGGTCAAAACACAGTAATGTCCCGTCAGAGAGTGAACTTTAACTGATTACCACTCCAACATTTATTTCAATATAAAGTAGCTCCTTGTCTTGGATAATCCCTTATGGTCCAGCTAAAGCAAAAATGAATTTAAACGTAAAAATGTGAGTCATTTAGCAACACTAATCTGTCAAATTGTCTCTAAAACTGGGATGTCAAACTCATTTTAGTTCAGGGGTCACATTAAGCCAAATTTGATCTGAAGTGGGCCGGACCAGTGAAATAATAAAATAATCATAAATAAATAATGTCATCTCCAAACTTTCCTCTATGTTTTAGAGCCAAAAAAGTAAAATTATGCGATGAAAATGTTTACATCTACCAACTATCCTTTAAAACAATGTGAATAACATAAACAAAGTGAAATTTCTTAAGAAAACTAGGTGCAATTTTAACAATATTATGTCTCAGTTTATCATTTAAACGTGTAAATTACAACTTACAGATCACAGTGGATCAATAAATACACAAAAGATTTAATAAAAGGCAGAATATTGTTAAAATTACACTTCAGACATTTTAAAATATTCATATTTGTTGAGGTTATTTGTGTTTTTGTGAAATGATAGTTTGCTTTAGTGTAAATACAGTAAAATGACATGAAAATGTTGACATTTACAAGGACAAAAATTTGGAGTTGTGATCATTTATAGGTTATTATGATAGTATTTTACTGATCTGACCCACTTGAGATTAAATTGGTCTGTATATGGAACCTGAACTAAAATGATTAATATCTTCAGTGTAATTTTTGCATTTCACAGATTCATTCCAGGGACCAGACTGGACCCTTTGGCGGGCCGGATTTGGCCCCTGGGCCACATGTTTGACACCTGTGCTCTAAAATATCCCATCAGAGAAATTTCGAATACCATATTTTGACCCTTAAATAATTGTCTTGGATGAAAACAGCATGTGATTTTTCTTCTTCTTGCAGTGGACAATGTTATTTTTTTTATTTGTGAAACTATTGTCCACAACAGAGGACAAAAATGCATTGCATGGGTCTCAGGAGGATATTTCTTGTTTTTCTTTCTCCGTTACAGTTTAATTCTTTATTATGGCGCTGCTATGTGTCCATAAACAACCCCCAAACCCCCAAAATGTCCTCTTAGTGCACTTGTTTTATAACTTAAACTCTACTAAACGTGTTGTTTTCTAGGGAGCTGACCTACAGTTCAGACTAAACTAAAAGTCTGTTTTCTTAATCTTTCTTTCCCTCAGTGGAATTAACTCTTCTGTGTTAACATACAAACATAACGTCATGAACGTGTCAGAAAATCTAACCCCATAGTACTAAGACAAACAGTAAAATCATTTTTTTCCAGCACATTCCACATTTTAGATTAAAACAACACATCTGACCTCTGAAGTGTGACTGGTGGCGACATGCGGTCATTCACTTCACTACATAATGCAACGGTCTGACATGTTTTCTAGATCCAGAACCTAAACTGAAAACAAACTCAAGATATTTGAGCAAAGGAGGTAGTGTCTCCATTAATTCTCGATTCAGAAATGTTAGCATTGACTTCATTTTATGGTTCAGTGTGTAGGATTTACACACTTTGCTTGTGTGCTTACATGGAGTTTGAGTTGGAGTCTGTTTTAATGGATGTGTAAACGTCTTATTGAACACAGGGAACAGGATCTGACAGTGATAGTTCCTCCTGCTATAGTAAACACATTTAGTCATACAAGGTGAGAACTCTCATGTAGAAACTATGTAAAAGTACAAATAATGCATTGGGTTAATAAAGATGTAAAAAAAAAAAAAAAAAAGGTTCTTTTTCATCCACTTCTTGTCTCCCAAATAGGACAGATAAAGTATAAAACATAATACACTAATGCTCTTATGTGAATCTACCATTAATGTATTGAAATTAGGATTCACTTTTGATTTTGGTAACACTTTATAAGAAGTATACACTATGAAGCATTTGTTAAGCATTAACAAATACTGAATTCATCATTTATAAAGCATATATCTGACATGAATACTCATTAGTATATGGTTTATAAATACAATTATAAAGATTTTACTTATCATTAATAATCATAATCATTCATCATTAAATTATGCAGTTTGTTTTAATAATCTCATGCTGTGTCTTTTCTTTGTTAGAATAACTCAGACTTTTGTGAGTCTTTAGGCATTGCCAACCTTTAAATCTCATTTGTAAATGCTTTATATGGCATAGATAGTGCACACTTTAGATGAGCTCACACCATATACTTAATTAATGAGTAGTAAGTGCTTCATAACTACCTGAAATAATGAATTCCTGTATTAATAACTGTTTATAGGACATGTATTGGAAAATAAATGTGAGTTAGTATAAAATACCCACTAATATATATTAGTACATGTCTGAATAGTGTATGTGCAAGCATAAATGTACATCCTAACTGGTTTGCAAGTGATGTAATACTAAATTTTTAAAATACTAAATCCATAATTTATAAAGCATGAAAATACAACCATTAAGCACATTGTAGATGAGCTTATGAATGATGAGTAAAACCATTATAACTGTGCTTATAAACCATATATTAATGAGTATTCATGTCAGAAATATGCTTTATAAATGATGAATTCAGTATTTGTTAATCCATAACTAATATTGTTATTAATGATGAGTAAAACATTTATAACTGTGTTTTTAAACCATATATTAATGAGTATTCATGTCAGAAATATCCTTTATAAATGATGAATTCAGTATTTATTAATGCTTAACTAATGCTTCATAGTGTGTACTTATTATAAAGTGTTACCTTGATTTTCAGTTCCCGTTTAGAAATTTTTGTTCCCACACACTTGATCTGTGTGTCTCATAAATGTTATTTTAATGCCAGACTGTTCATTAGATCCATGATTAGTGAAAAATGGGTCCAAATATTTACTTATACAGCCATGGAAAAAATTATTAGACCATCAAAAGTCATCAAAAACAATGGTTATGCAATCAAGTACTAACTCCTGTGTGTATCATGTGACTAAAACAGACAGAAAAGAAAACATGGAATGCCTAAAAGCACTGGTTTTGGCAGTACAATGCTGATGTAAGAACTTAAGTGATTTTAGTTATTATCACAAAAACATGGAAAATTTTTAGATATCAGCTCTGAAATTAAACTCTTATGATCTATTTTTGTTGTTATCATTATATTTCTCAAAACAAATGTACCTTTAGCTGTACCAGGCATCAAAATGAACAAGAAATTAAAGAAAACAAGGGTGGTCGCATAATTTTTCCACAACTGTATTTATCTGACTTCATAATCAAGTGTAAGAATCAAGTTTTAATCTGTGATCGTGGTCGCTTCTAACATTGAAATGAAGGATACAAGACCTGGTGCTGGTCTCCTAAAGCCCAGTTTGGACCAAAGCATTTCAATATATAAATTATACAATCTTCAGTGTTGTGAATAGATCTGTTTCAGCTCGACTCTCCTGGTTTTTAGTGTCTTATCTTGTGTGTTTTTCTTAGTGTTTATGGTTCAGCCACTTCAGGATACAGCCTTATTATCAGCTACTCCCTGCTGTGACCATCCATGTTTGTTTCCTTATTAGAGCTGACACCAACTCCTCTTAAGAACAGAACTACTCCAGGAATACACTGGAGAAACTCACAATTATCTCTGTTTTACTTAATGTTTTCACTATTCAATCAAATCCAGAAATGCAGATGTATTAAGTGACTCACTATTTTTGTCTTCCTTCATATTTTAAGATACTACAAATATTATCCTGCTACAAAAAAGCCTGGAGAGTCATTACTAAGGGGATGATATGCTGTCTTGTCTCAACACATTGGTCTGATAAGGTTTCAGAACGCTATAGACGGAACTTCTCATTGCAAATTTTTAGTCTGAAAAACCTATATGTGGTATTTGTATTTCAACCCATACAGACCCAAACAGCCACTGGTGACCAAAAGCATCTACTGAACTAAAATGTTTATACCTGTTGATCCACCAGTCCTATCAATACATGTAAATAATTGGTCTAAAATGCAGTTTGTCATCTTTTTATGGTCATCCAATATGATCCATTTGGACGTTCAGAGGCTCCGTAGTGAACGTGAAAACACCGTCATCTTCTACAACATTGATTCACCACTAAAACCCATGGAGTTAGATCAATGACCGTGGATGGAGCCCCTTGTTTTTGTGTTCAGTTATTCATATTTTTGCTGAAAAAGTCACTTTTTCTTCAGTTTTCTCTGTTTCTGATATAATAACCCTCAACTTTAATCTGAGCTTTTATGAACATCTACATGATCAGTGAATTAAATATAGGGAAATGCCTGATTTACACCTAAAAACAGGAACAGAGGATAATATGATAATAAATGGAGATAAATCACTTAACCCTTTCATGCATGATGTCCACATTTGTGGACACATAGTTTAAGCTCACTTTCCAAAGGGTTATAAAGGCAATATTCTCCAAACCACATAGGTTTCCCCTCTATAGAGCCTACGCAGTATAATGAAAAGAAGTGTCATCTTAGTTTTAGAATTTTGACTGCTCTGTGATCTCATAAAGTTATTCTCTTAAGACCCATCTATGGGTTTTCTGTCCACGTTTGTAGGCAGGAGTCATATCTTTATACAAAAAAACCTAAAAAACAAACAAAATACAACTGTCCACTGCAAAGGACATTCCATAAAAATTTTTAAAAATGTGTCTGAAAAAAATATTGCATCTTGATGTTTCCAATATAGGCAATTATTTAATAAAAAAAAAAGGCCAAAACTCAAATATTAAATATTTTCTTAATAAAGCCATATTTCAAAAAAAAAAAAAAAAAGGTCAAAATGCATTTCAACTTTAGCCTAATTCTGAATAATAAAATCAATCTAAAAAAAATCTAGATTTTTTTTTCATAATTCATGCGTGAAAGGGTTAAGAAAAGTTAAATACAGAGAAAAATTAATTTGGGAACTGACACAAAAGCAGCACTGGGTCTTTATGGGTAAAATATTAAAAACTGAAAAATAGAGACTTCTGACGTTATGTTAAAGAAGTTAATGTATTGTGCTGCAGACATATCAACTGAATTAACTCCTTGCCACAGGCCAATGTGTCATTGTCAATGTCTGTGACCACTAGAGGGAGTAGTGAGTCATTCTGTTGGTCTCTCATAGTGATGAAAACTACTGCCACAACAAATTCAGGATGAGAACTGATAGGAACTGTAAGAGTCGATGAAAGCTACAAAGTGTTTTCAAGAATTGCTGTTCTTTTTTTCAACAAAAAGAAAGGAATTTGATGCTGAAATTACGGCGTTTCTTCTACACTGCCAAGTCTGACTGCGAAGCTTATGAAAGTATAAACTTATCATATTTTGTTTAACTTTGCTAAATAGTGATATCCACGGTTCAGACTAAACTGTGACAGTTCTGACCTAGTTTGAATGATTCCAAACAGATCTTTAGTGCAGCTACTGACAACACAAACCGAACAGAAAACAGGTGATTTGTTGTTTTACTGTGGCTGTTTTCTGTCCAAAAACAGAGCTAATCTTACTGAGCTGTAATGTAAACTATCAGCATGTGAAGATTATAAGTGTTTTAACTGTTATTTAGACCGAATGAGGTTTTGATTGCGGGAGCAAACTGGATGATACCATAATACAGATGTGTGTAATGAACTTCACCCTTTATAAACTGAGTGATACAGTCTGTGGAGATGTTAATTTATTGGTAGTTTTGGTATTCTAGTGCATTCTGGTTCCTAACGCCCCCTGCTGTTGATAGTGTGGAACAGGGGTCTCAAACTCATTTTCTTTCAGGGGCCACATTCAGCCCCATTTGATGTAAAGTGGGCCAGACCAGTCAAATAATAACATAATAACCTATAAATAATGACAACTGCAAATTTTTGTCTTGTTTTAGTGCAAAAAGAAAAAAACATTAAATTATGAAAATACTTACTTTTATAAACTATCCAAACAAAAAAGACATGAATAACCTGAAAAAGTTCAAATTTCTTAAGAAAAATAAGTGCAATTTTAACAATATTCTGCCTAAACTTATCATTTATACATGCGCATTATGGATCGGATCTACAAAGACACTAAACACTGAGGAACAGGCAGAAAATAGTCAGAATTACGCTTAATTTTCTTTAAACATTTCAGGTTGTTCGTATTTGTTCAGGTTATTCACATTTTATTGTTACAGCATAGTTAGTTAATGTTAACATTTTTTGCACTAAAACAAAGATAAAAATTTGAAGTTGTCATTATTTATAGGCATAGTGTAATATTATTTTTTTCACATCTACCAAGAAGAACATAGTCTTTTTTTGTACGTTATTCTGCTGTTATTATTTGACTGTAGATCATATTGGTCTGTATGTGGAACCCGAACTAAAATGAGTTCGACAGCCTGGACTGTGGAATTTTTGCACTTTGCAAATTCATCCCACAGGCTGGATTGGAACCTTTGGCGGGCTGCATGTTTGAGACCCCTGGTGTGGAATGTCAGTACTCCATAGAACCCTTTTACAGGGGACTTGTTTCTGAATTGTCTCATCAGACTCCAACACAAACCTGACGTAAGCCCATGAGCACACTTAAGCCTTGTACATTGAACCTTTAAGTTGCTATTCTTGTTTCCTATCACAGCGTTTAACTCTCAGTTCAATGTAAAGAAGTGAATGCCTCGAATTCAGGAGCTCCTCTCCTCGTCACGAGTCCTTGGTGTGCGAAATCTGCTTCCACAGCAGAGCTTTCAGGTTGTTGAGAATGAGCGAGTGCTCCATATTCATTTGTCCAGCATTTCCTTTGAGAGCCATACAGGCGTACAGCTGCCTCTCCAGCTCCTCTCTAAGTGCCGACGGCGCCCCACGCAGGAGGTAGTCCTTCAGTGTGCTGCACGCCTTCGCCAAATTCGGCTGGAGCGGCTCCTCCCTGCACCGTCTTCCAGACACATCGCAGGACGTCTGGCAGTCCACCCCGTACACACAATCAGCATCCGTCTCACACTTCAGCGCCCGCATGCTGCGTCGAAACTCCTCCTCAGGAACGACGGCGCGAGTGTTAGTAAGACGCAGCTCGTAGCGGTCGGTGTAACCGAAGTGTGCTGCGGCGACGTCGCAGATCAGAAAACTCCCGTAGGTGCCATGGAAGATGTCCTCCACCAGCTCCAGCAGGCCCATGGAGATCTTGGCTTTGCGGGGCCAAGACGGGGTGAACCACTGGTCCATAGTGCGCTGAACACCATTAGGCACCCAGGACACCAGGGGCCAGGGAAGGGACAGACCATACAGGGGCCCGTAGGGGACTCGCTCTGTCATGTAGAGGTCCCCACAGTAGCCGAGGAGGCGAGGAGTGTGTCCACGGTCCTGGAGCAGCAAACCCAGAAGCACCTCCGAAAACACAACAGAAATATGTCAACTCCTCTCACCACAAAACAGATGTTAGACACAATCAGAAAAATCAATAATCAAGAGTGGAAATAACTGCCTTTAACCCTTTGATGCATGAATTATAAAAACCTTATTCAAGATTTTTTTTTCTTTCCCCTGAGTGTTTTTATTCCTCTTTAGGCATTAAAAAAACACAATGTGACTAATTTTTTATTTTTTTTAACCCTTTCATGCACGAATTATGAGAACCTTGATCAAAATTTATTTTCTTGAGTGTTTTCATTCCTCTTTAGGCATGAAAAAAAAAATGCGATTGAAAATTTTGTTATGAATCTAATTTTCATGGAGTTCAAAAAATGTCCACTCAGTTTGACACCATGGATTTAATTTTTGAAGCAAAGAAGCATGTATTTACTGATAGATCATGTGAAAACTATGAAATAACAACACTTTTAATGCAGCTAATCTGATGTTTTCTCACATTTTAACGTACTCTAATACTAGTCATTCATGGAGATAATATGCAAAAAAAACCTTTATGTAAAAAAACCCCAAAACTGTTTAATAATAATGACAAGCAATTGATTTACACTCAAACATGTTACTGCAGATCAGGTTTATCAAGAACAGCAAAGTTACTGTAATAGTGTGAATTGCAGTGTATGGGATGGTGCATAAGTGTCCACTGTGTTGGTTGATATGAAACTAAAACAACAAACCCCATGAATATATAAGACAACAGCTGTAGAATAGCTGTCCACTGTAGTGATCACTATGCATGAAAGGGTTAATGAACCTATTTTTTTTATGGAGGTCCAAAAATGTCCACTCAGCTGGACATCATGTGTTTAATTTTTGAAGCAAAGAAACGTATTTAAAATGCAGTAACAGAAAGTGATAAACTGTGAAAACTAAGACATTTTTAATGCAGCTAATCTGATATTTTCTCATATGTCATCATACTCTAATACTAGTTATTACTCACTTCATGGAGATAATTTTCAAAAAAACCTTTTTTGTTTAAGAAAACTGTTAATTACAGTCTAATTACAATCACACTCAAACATGTTACTGCAGATCTGGTTTATCAAATACAGCAAAATTACAGTAATGGTGTAAATGTCAGTGTATGAGATGATACATGAGCGTCCACTGTGGCTGATATAGAACTAAAACAACAAAACCCATGAATATACAAGAGAACAGCTGGAGAATAACTGTCCACTGGAGTGACCAGTGCGCATGAAAGGGTTAAGATTCAAAGCATTACACTGCAAAAATCAAAATCTTACCAAGTGGATTTTTTTCATTTCTTATCCCACTTAAAATAAGACATAATCACCTAAAGAGTAACTTGTAAGTGAGACATAAGAACTTATTTTCAGACAATAGATCTTGAAAATCTTATTTCAAGAAATCTTACCAAGATCATTTTCACTTTTTCCATTGGCAGATTTTTTTGCTTGAATTAAGCAAAAAAGTCTTGAATTAAGCAAAAAAAATCTCCCAATGGAACAATTATCTTGGTAAAAATGTATCTTGCAAGAATCTATTGTCTGAAAATAAGTTCTTATGTCTCACTTACAAGTTCCTCTTTAGGTGATTATGTCTTATTTTAAGTGTGATGAGATATTTTGACTAGAAATGAGAAAAATACACTTGGTAAGATTTTGATTTTTGCAGTGTTTATTATCACATCCCCCTGAGACCCAATAAGTAAAAGTTTTGGCGTTTTCACATTAAATAAGTGCCTTGATTGGAAACCGCATGATGTTACAGTTTGTTCAGAAACATTTTTACCTCTGCCAAGTGTAATGGCGGAGGTTATGTTTTCATTGTGGTTTGTCTGTATGTTTGTCTGTTAGCAAGATAACTCAAAAAGTTATGGATAGATTTGGATGAAATTTTCAGGAAATGTTGATACTGGCACAAAGAACAAATGATTGAATTTTGGTGGTGATCGGGGGGAAATGATCTGCCTTGGCAGAGGTCTGCGCTCTCCGAGTGCTTTTCTAGTTCTTTTTTTTTTTTTTTTTTTTTTTTTTTTTTAATGGTATGTCCTTTGCAGGGAGTGGACAGCATTTTTTTTTTTTTTTTTTTTTTTTTTTTTTAATTTCATTATTTTTTTAAAGGATGGCTATGAAACTCATCCACTGTAGAGGACAAAAATGCTATACACTGTGAGGAAAAATGTTCCCTGTACAATGAAATTCTTGCTTTGTTCTCCACAGAATGCCAAATATATGAAAACAAATATGATAAGATAAAGTAAACACTGAAGGTGCTTTGCTACAAGCAAAGACTGGAGTAGCAACTAAGGATGTTGTGGTTCGAGCTGGCAGTGTGTAGCGGTGTTCCAAGGGACCCCTTCTGCATCCTCAGCAGGTATCTCAGGGTCACAGGTGTTTCGCCCCTTAACCTGTACACCTCTCCTGAGTGGGGCAGCAAAGGCTGAGTTAGCCTTCACCTGCAGAAGGGGTCCAGCTACGATCCCTTGACAGCCACAGCCACCTAGAACTGGTTTCGGCTACTGTGGCTATCTCCCTGATGGCCTTGTGCAGTTGCTTGGGATTAAGCCCAATCTTCTGCAGAAAACTGCGCATAGATGTGGCGGGAAAACCCCGAGCGCCGACCTTGATTGGGTAGAGGGTGGCATGCCACCCCGCGAGGGTCACCTCTTCCACTATGTCCTGGTACTTAGCCTTCTTTGCCTGGTGAGATATGGCTAGCCTGTCTTCCCAGGGAACAGTGAGTTCGGCTAGAATGATGGACTTTGAGCGCTTAAAAAGAAGGATCATATCCGGTCGGATATGATCCTACATAATATAAATACATAATTTAAAAAAAAAACAGTGCAAATGTCAATGGTGTAATTCTGTTTGTGCAAGTGAAAATGTAACAGGTAGTACAGTTACATGAGGTGGTGAAAAGGGCGAAATAATCACTGAGCGGTAAAATGGGCCACAGGTTCCATGTTGTACCTCGTCCATCTGGAGGAGGGCCCACATCGAGCGGGCCTCTGGCAGTGACACCCGTCCATCTTTGTTGCCATCGGCAACAGAGAGGATCTGGTTGACAAGGCTGGCGAGGTTCGCCTGCTCTCCGAGTTTAGACTGGAGGACGGAGAAAGACAGAAAGATGGTCATGTCACAGAATACTCACTGCCATCTAAACCTATTCAACTAAAGCAGATCAGACACTAGAAGACTTTGAAAAGATACTGAAAACAATTTATTCGATTTATTCTTTAATAGAGATGTTATCTCTGGAGTTCTCTGATGCCAAAATAAATGGAGCAGGCTGGCGAGTGCTCAAAGCTAGGAAGCAGGAACTTGATGTAGCTCGAGTTATGATTTAATTCTTTATTATTATTTTGTATTTTTAAGTATTTATTTGAAATCTCCAACATGTCACGAAATGTAGCGAAAGATCTGTGGGATGGGGTTGGTTTGGGTTAAGGGAATATAAATTATGCAGGTGTTTTGTGTTATTATTTTTTTTATCCTTTATTGTTTAAGGCAGGGGTGTCAAACTCATTTTAGTTCAGGGGCCACATTCAGCTAAATTTGATCTGAAGTGGACCGAACCAGTAAAATAATAACATAATAATCTATAAACAATGACAACTGCAAATTTTTCTCTGTTTTAGAGCAAAAAAAGTAAATTTACATTATGAAAAGGTTTACATCTACAAACTATCCTTTCAAAAGATGTGAATAACATGAACAAACTGAAAAAAATAAGTGTAAATTTAACAATATTATGCCTCAATTTATCATTTACACATGTACATTATAACTTACAGACCACAGTGGATCTACAAACACACAAAACATTTAATAACAGACAGAAAATTGTTAAAATTATACTTCCTTCTCTTAAGACATTTCAGGTTGTTCATATTTGTTCAGGTTATTCACATTTTTTGTGACATAATACTTTGTTTTAGTGTAAATACATGAAAATATTTACATTTACAAAGAGAAAAATTTGGAGTTGTCATTATTTATATGTTATTATGATAGTATTTTAATGGTCCTGCCCACTTGAGATTGAATTGGTCTGAATGTGGAACCTAACTAAAAGGATTGTTAACATCTTAGTGTAATTTTTGCATTTCACAAATTCATCCCAGGGGCCAGACTGGACCCTTTGGCGGGCCAGATTTGGCCCCGGGCCGCATGTTTGACACCTGTGGTTTAAGGTATGACTGCCAATTGTAATGATGCACTTATGTATGTATATATGTGTGTACATGTGTTTATATGTATATCTATTATTGTTTATTTATTTATTTTTGTGAGTTATATCATGTCTTGGCACAATATGTGTGTGTGTTTAAATTTCTTGTCTGCAGTGACAGACATACACTACAAACAAAAAGTTAAGGATGTTTCTTCCTTTTTTTTTTGTCATTTTTGCCATTTGTAAATAAAACTATGTCTGGCCATTAAAAAAATGTGTTTCAGTTCACACACACACACACACACACACACAAAGCACTGTGCAAGAATCCCAACTGAAAAAAAAAGCCCAAAAATTAAAAATATCCTTAACTTTTTGTTTGTAGTATATATTGGTTTGCACCTGCTTCCCAGTAAAAAAAAAAAAAAAATACTGAAAACAATTGTAAAAGACTGGAAGTGGGATCCCTCTCACATGTAAAGGCCACGAGTCACCACATTTTAAGCCACAGACTAGAACATTTTGCAGAAAAAGGGGATCTTTTTATAGCTGCAATCTATAAGACAACAACTAGATTCCTTCTGGGTTTTCTTTATTTAGTTATTTTATTTATTTATCATCAGGGATTTCGAGGGATGGATTTTTCCTTCAACTATTCACTGATGTAAGTAGGAGGACATGTCATCAGGACACTGTTTCACTCCATAAATCCTCCAGTTTCTCCTCCCTCAGGTTCAGGTTACTATATTCGTACCCGTAGGTAGAATGGATTTGCAGTTAAGAAAAGCTGTCCCTTTTGACACAGATTTCACCCACAAGCAGACTAACAATAGACTTTTCCACAGTCATTCTATGTTCCCATTTGACGCTAAAGAGAACACACCACTGAAAATGTTCATGTCGATGTCGAGATTTGAGTGAAGTCCTAATGAGAAAAAAAGACTCACAAGTGTAAAATAATATTCATAATCATGCTTAAATTACTTCAGAATCTACTGAAAATAAAAATGATTTGGTTTTATTTACCTTAGAATGAGTTGTTTATATCCTTACAGTTGGAATGGGTCCACTTATTCTACAACACAACAAACTTCTGCATTTTGCACTTTATAATAGATGTTATTATCACCTTAATGAGAAAGCCTTAGACCAGGGGTGTCAAACTCATTTTCTTCCGGGGGCAACATTCAGCCTAATTTAATCTGAAGTGGGCCGAACCAGTACAATAATAACATGACAGCCAATAAATAATGTCAACTGCAAATTGTTTTAGCGCAAAAATCCAAATCCAATTATGGCAATATTTACATTTACAAACTATCCAAACAAAAAAGGATGTGAATAACTTGAAAAAAATGAAATTTGTTAAGAAATATAAGTACAATTTTGTCAATATTCTGCCTCGACTTATCATTTATACATATGCATTACAGATCAGATCTACAAAGGCACAAAACTTTCAGTAACAGGCAGAAAATTGTTAAAATTGCACTTAATTTACTTCAGACATTTCAGGTTATTCACATTTTATTGTTAAAGGATAGTTTGTTAATGTAAACATTTTCATAATTTAATGTTTTTTGCACTAAATCAAAGAGAAAAAATTGGTGTTGTCATTATTTATAGGTTATTATGATATTATTTTTGAGTTTGATGCCCTAACTTGCACTTTGCAAATTCACCCCACGGGCCGGATTGGAACCTTTGGAGGGCCGGTTTTGGCCCCCGGGCCACATGTTTGACACCTGTGCCTTAGACGGACAAACCAAGCACTGGATCTATGGAAATCCTTTTTTTTTTTTTTTTTTTTGACACACTGGACTGCAATCAGGATCTTCACCAATAGAGGGCACTAAATATTACACATTAAACCTTAAAGGTGGTTTGACCTGAGTTGGTGACCCCTGCACACTGCAAAAAGGAATTTAACCCATAAAGACCCTGTGCTAATTTTAAGAAAGTTGCCAAATTAATTTTTCTCTGGATTTAACCTTTCTTAAGTAATTCATCATAATATTATCCTCTCTATTTTGTATTTTTTCAGTGAAAATCTGCTATTTTCTGACATTTAATTCACTGATTATGTATTTTAATCATACTGAGATTACTTTTGAGGGTTAATATACCAAAAACAGAGAAAACTTAAGAGAAAGCGACTTTTTCAATAATTTTAAACAAAACAAAATGTTTCCATCCACTGTCATTGATCCAACTCCATGGGTTTTACAGGTAAATCAATGTTGTAGAAGATGACGGTGTTTCCACGTCCACTACAGAGCCTCTGAACATCCAAATGGGTCATATCTGATGACCATGAAAAGATGACAAACTGTATTTTACACCAATTATTTACATGTATTGATAGAATTAATGGATCCAAAGTTATTAAACATTTTAGATCAGTAGATGCTTTTGGACGCTGCTGGATAATTGGGTCTTTATTGGTTAAGGTAAAAAAAAAAAGCCTTGTCACTGAACATAAATCTTATTAAGGTAGGACAAGTTTTGTTATGTAGAATATTTTGGAAACTCAACCAGTGGTTTGCAAAATATCCCAAAAATATTCACTTGATAATCCTAAAAAAACTACCTTTCAGCATATTTTAATTCAAGAGAGGACATGTGACTTCAGTATCTACTCCTTATCTGTGTTTTCAGGATGTAGAAAATCTACTCCATGACACAGACATTTGTGGATTCACAGGTGTTTTCACGCAGGTATTGGATAAAATACATGACTGACAGCTTTACTTACTGATCGATGGTTAGACTTAGATGAAATCTGGATGTGATTCCACTGCTCTAACCTGCATCTCAACACGAAACTGACCAAAGTTGTTTAATTTTTTCCCTGTAACAGCATGAAATGATGTCAGTTTAATCTATATTTATATTTAGTCTTTTGATTTGGACAGAGATAGAACAAAGGAAGGATGTTGTGTATTTTCAGATGCTGTTTAGCACTAATTTTGGCTCCTGAAGCTTTAATCTTAACAGTATTTTTATTGGCTGAATTAACCACAGTTATCTTTCATTTGGGCTATTTTTCTATTTTTTAGTCTAGACCAGGGGTGTCAAACTCATTTTGGTTCACAGGCCATATTTAGTCCAATTTGATCTCAAGCGGGTCAGACCAGTAAAATAATGACTTAATAACCTATAAATAATGACAAATCTAAGTTTTTCTTTTTGTTTTAGTACAAGAAACCCTTAATTAAATTATGAAAATATTTACATTTTACAAAAGAGATGTGAATAACCTGAAAAAAAAAAAAGAAATTTCATTTGAAAAATTAGTGCAATTTTAACAATATTATACCTCAATTTATTATTTATACATGTAGATTACACACAATGTTACATAAACATTTGGTAACAGGCAGAATATTGTTAAAATTTTGGATTTTGGAACTAAAATTTGAACAATTTCTTCAATATTCCATCTCTTATTATTAACACAACTACAGATCACAGTGGATCCATAAATGCACAAAACATTTAGTAACAGGCAGAATATTGTTCAAATTGCACATTTTGGGTTATTCATCTTGTTTATATTTATGTATTTATTTGCATTTTATTGTGAAAGAATAGTTTTGTAAATGTAAATGTTTTCACAGTATAATGTTATTTTTTTCACTTAAATTTTTTCCACATAATTTTTCACAAAGAAAATTTGTCGTTGTCATTATTTATGGGTTATTGTGTTGTTATTTTTACTGGAGATCACATTGGTCTGTATGTGGAACCTGAACCAAAATGATTTTTGACAGCCTTGATTGTTCAGGTAAATTTTTGCACTTTCATCCCATGGGCCGGAATGGAACCTCTGGTGGGCCAGATTTGGCCCCCGGGCCGCATGTTTGACACCTGTGTTCTAGACCAACCAAAATATCCTTTAACCAGTGGTAATTTCTGTTACTTAATAAAAGAGAAATTTGTCATATTTATGCTTGAGCTTTTAGCAGTTGAGATGACTGCAGCTTTAATGATTTCATCGCACCACTTGTTGTAAATTGTTTTGTGGACTGCTGATGGAAAGTGACCTATTTATTCTCTGTACCTTGAGGTGATTGAAGACCATCTCTCTGAACTTCTCCACCGATGTTCCTCTGGTGGGTTTGTCGAACACGGGGGCCTCCCTCCGTGGTTCAGGCTCCTCTCCCAGCTCATAGTGCATGACTTCCCCCAACTTACACCGGATGATGCCATCGTGGTCCCCCCAGCTTCCTGTGTAAACCTGGACAACAAGAACAAGTAAAGTAACCATCACGTTCAATAATAAGACATGAGATCCCCTGAAAACACAAGCCATTACTGATGATTCACACTAAGGGAATAATAAATACACAGATCAGCCATAACATCCAGACCCCTGACTGGAGAAGTGATAAGAAGATTCATTATTTCATTACAATAACCCCTTTCACTGGTTTGGATACGTGAGGCAGCAGGTGAATATTTACTCCTTGATGGTTGCTGTTCTTCGGCTAAAATTTACTTAGGGGGTCAAATGAGTGGCCATTTTTGTCAAAAAAAAAAAGCTGTAAGAAATGCATAGAACTGTGTTGAAATAATGCTAATACATTTGTGCACAGACTACTGATATTATTTGACAGTGGAAGCTATATTTTCAGAAATATTGGATTTTGAATAGCACGTGAATGAGAAAACTTTTGCCGGTGGACGGACGTGACATTACCCATGATGATCTGGTCAGTACCAGTACTTTATTAGTAATAAACTTATATACTTACTATTGTTAAGTCTCCTCTTATTCATAAATGTTAGTATTGTGGATCTAAAACAATAACAGCTGACACAAAAACACAAAATGTGGCAGTGGACGGCTGTGACATGGTTGTTATAGATCCCATCATACTGATGCTCGGCAGCCATGTCACCGTTTCCACAAATGATCCCTGTGCAAAAACTAGCATCATAATTATTTATTGCACAGTTTATCATCATACTAAAGAGTAAATAACAATATAGAATTGTTATTTCTTTATAAAAATGCTTATTATTAGAAAACTGTTGATTTAAAAAGTGACGTGTGACATTCTTAATGTATGTATTGGCGTAACATAAGGAGGATGGATCAGCACCATACTCCATATTGTAACCTGTAAAAATAAAACATGTGATATGTAGTATATAATCTTGTAAGAAAAATTGGGGAATCTAAAAGAATAGAATATTTGTTTTTCAGGAAAATTCAGTTAAAATATAACTTGTCCATTTGTGACATGAAAATATAGCATTAATTGTGATGAAATTGGACATTTTTGAGCTGAAAACATAGTTCACATGACCATCAACATGTTGAACAGAACTGAAATCCTGTAAATTTGCAGAACTTGCATTTACCAACACAAAGTTCCTTTGGGGATTCACTTATATTGATTTCTTATGCACAAAGACATAAATCAGACTTCTAAGCAAATTTTAGCCGATAAACATGTTGTATTTGTTTAGCTAAGTCCACCCTATAAATATTTTAACAGACTTTTTTTGTGACTTCAGTACTTGTAGCACCAGGGTCTTCAGTTGTACATTTTTTTATGATTGCATTCAAATTAAAATTAGGCAACAAGGAAAATTAAGTCCTTTACAAATCTTCCATTTCTGATGATAAAAAAATGAAGTCCATGCATGGGGTTTCACTGTACATATACCTATCAGCCATAACATTTAGACCACTGATGAATAAAATGGTATTAGTTTTGAATGATTGGTTTATTTTTGGTTTACACAATACAACAACCACAATAAACACAAAAACCAAAACAAGGAATAGACTAGAAATAAAAGCTTTTTTTTGTCTATTCTTTTCACCTGACACACCACTTACATTAAATTAAATGTGTACATCATCAAGGATTCGCATTATAGCAAAAGAATCAATAACAACAAAAACACATCTACCATCTCCACTTAATATTCCTGAATGATCTTATACTTACGACAAATTTTAAACTTTGTCAAAGAAGTGAACAACTTAAATTCACTATCAAGTCCGTTCTATAATTTCACACCCACAACTGAAATACATCTGGACTTCACATTTGTCCTCACTTTCATACATTCAAAAATATAAAGACTTCTTAAATAATAGTTACTCTCTTAATTTAAAGAACTCTTGAATGGTATTTGAAATAATAATATTTTTTACTTTATAAATCATCTCTCATATTTTAATATATACAATATCCTGCAATTTTACGGTATTAAATTGAATAAATAAATTATTAGTTGCGTCCAAAATTCCTACTTTATTAATTATTCTAATAGCTCTTTTTTGATTATCTTTTCATTCCAATGGCAGCTGTCAGTGGGTGGTTTATATTAGGCAGCAAGTGAACATTTAACCCTTGAAGTTGATGTGTTGGCAACAGCAAAATGTACAAGAATATTAATATGAGGAACTTTGACAAGGGAAAAATTGTGATGGTCAAATCCCTGGATCAGAGCATCTCCAGATCCTGTTGTTCATTCCCAGTGTAAAGTGGTTAGGACCTGCCAAAAGGATCTAAAGACGGCTAAAATTTGCTTAGAAGTCTGATTTATGTCTTTGTGCAGAAGAAATCAATATAAGTGAATCCCCAAAGGAACTTTGTGTTGGTAAACGCAAGTCCTGCAAATTTACAGGATTTCAGTTCTGTTGCAACATGTTGATGGTCATATGAACTATGTTTTCAGCTCAAAAATGTCCAATTTCATCACAATTAATGCTATATTTTCATGTCACAAATGGACAAGTTATATTTTAACTGAATTTTCCTAAAAAACAAATATTCTATTCTTTTAGATTCCCCAATTTTTCTTACCAGATTATATCCTACATATCACATGTTTTATTTTTACAGGTTGTAATATGGAGTATGGTGCTGATCCATCCTGCTTATGTTACGCCAATACATACATTAAGAATGTCACACGTCACTTTTTAAATCAACAGTTTTCTAATAATAAGCATTTTTATATAGAAATAACAATTCTATATTGTTATTTACTCTTTAGGATGATGATAAACTATACAATAAATAATTATGATCCAGTTTTTGCACAGGGATCATTAGTGTAAACGGTGACATGGCTGCCGAGCATCAGTATGATGGGATCTGTAACAACCATGTCACATCCGTCCACTGCCACATTTTGTGTTTTTGTGTCAGCTGTTATTGTTTTAGATCCACAATACTAACATTTATGAATAAGAGGAGAATTAGCAATAGTAAGTCTATAAGTTTATTACTAATAAAGTACTGGTACTGACCAGATCATCATGGGTAATGTCACGTCTGTCCACCAGCAAAAGTTTTCACATACACGTGCTATTCAAAATCCAATATTTCTGAAAATATAGCTTCCACTGTCAAATAATATCAGTAGTCTGTGCACAAATGTATTAGCATTATTTCAACACAGTTCTATGCATTTCTTACAACTTTTTTTTTTGACAAAAATGGCCACTCATTTGACCCCCTAAGTAAATTTTAGCTGTTATATGTTCAACTTGAATTGCCCAAATGTGACTTTAGTACTTTTAGCACCAGGGTGTTCATTTTTACTTGCAGAAACAAACATCTCTTTTTCTCTATGACTCTCGAGCAGCCACTACTTTTCATTTTCTGTTATTCATGCTCTTATAATAGATAGATCGATAGATCGATAGATAGACGCTAAATTAAGCACTTTATAAATATTGTATCTGTTGTTTCTGACCATGAAAAAGTGACAAAATGTCTGTTCTCCCAAAAGTCATGGTGTATTTCAGCAACCGATTCAAATCCCAGATCACATTACAGCCTTTCAGAGCTGCCTTAATCATTCAGGTCACCATTTCAATACATGTTCTTCTTTTACAGGATATTGGAACATCTCCGGTTTTCTTTTACCTGGTTGTTGGGCAGGGTTGACAGACACCGTCCCATGTAGAGTGTTTGTTTGTCACACAGACCACTGCAGGCAGAGCCGTCGATGATCCCCCTCCGGTATTTATCACACTGTGCAACAAGAGGGGACAGTGCAGAGAGGTAAACCCATAGAAATGTCATTATTTCATTATTTTAGCTCCAAAGCAGCTTGTATACATGAGTATATTCATGTTGCCACACATGACAAACCAGATCTGCCAGATTTTAGTGTCTCTTAACCACAGAAGATTCTTTTTGTGTTAAGGCACTTCAGGTGTCCTAATATCAGTGCAGTGTTGGCTAACTAAGTACTCCTACTCTGGGATTAAAGCTAAATAAATCTTCACAGATAAAAAGAAGCAGGTGAGAAACTATATACAGTTAGTCCTCGATGCCTCTAAAATTATGGGACTCCAGCTCCACATGTGTGACAACTGCTGTAAACACTTTAACCTGCATTTTATTTTAACAGAGATTATGGGGGCACAATTAATCAAAACATAACTGTAACTGCAAAATCAGCCCGTGCAATTGTATAATAATTATTGAATATTAGTATTTTTTCTCATTACATGTTGTAGGTTTGTAATGTTACAGCAAAAAATTTTACTTGATATGTGTTCTACCAGTGCTGTTTACCAGCTGTCAAAGTTGATATGATATATTTCTCTCTGAAATGTCTCTGTGACTATTAAAAGAGTTGGCTAGTATTAACCAGTAGCTAATTCATAGTAGTTCTTGTGCGACTGGTTTTGAACCATTTGTTTCCACTGCTGAGGGTGGAACCATAGGTGTAACTACCTACTATTAAACAATTGTTACAGCTTTTATTTTGGTATAATCCTGACTGTTTCTAACTTCCAGGTAGACACAGAACCAAGCAAAAAATATTTTTTTAACACTATGCCACCTGTTAAATTGGCGTTTTTTACAGATATGGAGTCCCAGTACTGTGTATGAGGTTGTATAAGGTTCAATGTATTCTTCTATGTACACTTCATTAAGCTCAAAGCATCAGTGAACTTTACTTTATTTCCAGGATAACAAAGCAGTTAAATCAATCATTATAGCTTGCCCCCAAATACAGAGCTCACTGCTCCTGTTCCAAAAGGCTGTATCCTCCCTGCCTGATGACATTAGACCTGGGCCAGACCTGTATGGGGTGCCATGGGAGCCAGTCATTGTCTCTGGTCATTGTCTCTATTTTGACAGAGATTATGGGGGCACAATTAATCAAAACATAACTGTAACTGCAAAATCAGCCTGTGCAATCATATAATAATAAAAGGCTACTATTTAATATCCTTATTTATGAGGATTTAGGGTAGTCTATTGAAACAAATGGGAAAAATTAAATAAAACAAAACCTCTCTTATATGGTGACACTTTGGATATATTGACATTAAGCAAATAGAGGTACTGTAGAAAACATGCAAAATAAAAGTCACATTTTCTGTATTTCTAATTAATTCATTGGATTTTTATGTTAGTTGAAGTTTGTATGTTTGACTTTACATTTCTTCACAATATTTGCATTAAAAACAAGCTTATTTTGGCAAAAATTCAGCTGATACCATCATGCCTATACTGTATGTGTGCTGATGTCAGCATATCAATTGCCGTGTTTAAAGTAAATTGAAACAAAATTGATGTTTTTATAGACATGTGAAATCTCACCCATTATAAGTAAATGGGGAAAAAAAAGATTCATTAAAAATCTTTTAAAAAATTCATAAAAATCTGAACTTTGACCTACTTTTTACCTCTGCCAGGAGGTATTGTGGTCACTTTGCTTTGTGTGTTTGTTTGTTTGTTAGCAACTTTATGGGAAAACTATTCTAACCATCTTTACCAAATTGTACCCACAGATAGGCCTAGGCCCTGGGACCAACCCATTACATTTTGGGCCAAGTAGGCCAAAGTTCAAGGTCACAGCAAGGTCACAAAATCTACAATTTTCCTATCTCTCATCATTGAGCAATTTTCGAAAATTCATAAAAAATTCAAAACGACTCCGATTAGCCTCCAATTTGATCCACCCGTAGCTTATAACAGTATCTTGTATCTGGCACAAAATTGTCCACATCCACTGTGGAATGTGGACTCTGTGGACATTTCAATTCAACACTGAAAATCCATTTACGACACATTTTTCATTATAACTCAACAAATACTGATTGGAATTTAATATAATTTGATATACACATGACTGGTACCAAGCTTAAACTTTTTCTGCTGTATGGAACAACCTTGAAACTGTTTAATTTAAAAAGAAATAGTCGATCCACACATGCACACCATTTGAGGTGCTTGGCGGAGATTTGCGTTCTTTGAACATTTGTCCCAAAATGTAATCACATCTATTCTGGGTCACTGGCAATCTATAACCCAATTTGGTATGAATTCAAGCAATAGTATTGCTGCTACAGACATTTGAAATTTCACCCATTATAAGAAAATGGGGGAAAGGAACAGATTTGAAAAATTCATAAAAAATTTAAACTTTGACCTATTTTTCCCAACATGTCATGAGATTTATTCTGGGCCACTGGCAATATATAAACCACATTTGGTATGAATTCAAGCAATAGTTTTGCTGCTACAGACATTTGAAATTTTGCCTATTATTAGTAAATGGGGGGGGGGGGAGCTTTGAAAATTTAATAAAAAATTTGAACTTTGAACTACTGTTCCCAAAATGTAATGAGATCTATTCTGGGTCACTGGCAATCTATAAACCAAATTTGGCATGAATTCTAGTTTTGCTGCTAGAGTGTTAAAGAAACCAACAAACAAAGAAACAAACCGAACCAACAAAAATGATACTCCTTGCCTTCCCCTTTGGGGGGGCGGGGTAAAAATCCTCAAATCATGCAGCCCTACAGGAGAATTTTAGGCAAAAAATAGTTTTGATCAGCTTTGCTATTACACAATTTCAGTTATATTTTATTCACTATAATTATGTATATAAGGTAATGTAAAGGAAGGTAAATCATAAACTATGCATTTAAAACAAACATGGCTGTCTGGAGGATCTGTTTGACTCTTTAACTTATTCATTCATAACATACGTGCACGTGTACACTGCAGCACTGACCACTGTTCTAGCTTTGGCTTTTCCTCAGTGATTCATGACTTACAATGGCATTTTTGCATTCGTGTCCTCTGCACAGCTCTGTGTAGGCCGAGTATTGAACATAAAGCACCCAGCTCCCCACCAGCACAGTCAGCCACGTGAGGAACAGGTACTTCACCCGAACGAAGGAGATCCGAGCCTGAGAACGAGTAAAACAGACAGAAACAGCTCATTATTAGAGATAAAAGTGCAGACCTCCGACAAGGACTATGATCAATGTTCCTCTCCTTTTTGCCAGTTGAAAACACAGACTTGGACGGGAATAAGAGGGTTTTTGATTGTACTTTTATGTGAACTATAAGGTTTTTTTTACTCCATAGGGATTTACTTTTCTTTGATGGAAACATGAAGCTTGAACTTTAATAAATCATAACAGTGCAACAGATCTAAGCTTTCCTTTGCATGTAATAATAGAATCAATATGTCCACTTGCCTGCTAGGTTTTTGGACTTGTTTTGGAGTTTTTAACGACACAGGGAACGATTACAATTTTGAAAATGTTTCAATGTCCAATCAAAAACATCCAAAAACAATATTCATGGAAATAACACAGACAATAGTTCACACAGAGTAATAAAACAATATTAATTGCATCAGTCTGTGAAACTGTATCAAAGGACCCCATTTTTGGACATGTTTGTAATTTTTCATTTGCTGTGTTACAGCTAATGAATTTCTGCAAGACTGTTTCTTTTTTGACAATTCATTTTAATCTAATGCCATTTACTCAACAGGTCTGTTATACAGAACTGACAGTTTTTGCACCCACTGAGGACACTCAAGCCAAAAATCTACACAGTATAAAATCATCATATATCAATTTTTTTTTTTTTTTTGCTGTTTTTTTTTTTTTTTTTTAAAAGGGTTGCATTCTGAAAATGATTGGATTTTTAGTAGTTTTGAGCAGAGCTGAAATGGAAAAAAAAATATTGATCTAAGCTGATTTTTTAGCAGTTTTTTGGGCATTTTCGTTTATGGCTCGAGGGTCCTCAGAGGGTAGTAAATTAGAGGCATCCAGGTCTGTGTGTGTTTTTTTTTTTTTTTTGCTTAACAGAAGCATTGTAATCAATCTTCAGGCATTTAACAAAGCTTTTGAAACTCAGGTCTTATGTGTATGTTGGTATGTTCTTGTTTTTAAACACACATATACATTTATATATCGGCTAAAATTTGCTTAGAGGTCTTATTTATGTCTTTGTGCATAAGAAATCAATATAAGTGAATCCCCAAAGGAAGTTGGTGTTGGTAAATGAAAGTTATGCAAATTTACAGGATTTCAGCTCTGTTGCAACATGTTGATGGTCATATGAACTATGTTTTCAGCTCAAAAATGTCCAATTTCATCACAATTAATGCTATATTTTCATGTCACAAATGGACAAGTTATATTTTAACTGAATTTTCCTGAAAAACAAATATTCTATTCTTTTACATTCCCAATTTTTCTTTTTACATATCACATGTTTTATTTTTACAGGTTGCAATATGGGGTATGGTGCTGATCCATCCTGCTTATGTTGCGCAAATACATACATTAAGAATGTCACACGTCACTTTTTAAATCAACAGTTTTCTAATAATAAGCATTTTTATAAAGAAATAACAATTCTATATTGTTATTTACTCTTTAGTATGATGATAAACTGTGCAATAAATAATTATGATGCTAGTTTTTGCACAGGGATCCTTAGTGTAAACGGTGACATGGCTGCCGAGCATCAGTATGATGGGATCTGTAACAACCATGTCACATCCGTCCACTGCCACATTTTGTGTTTTTGTGTCAGCTGTTATTGTTTTAGATCCACAATACTAACATTTATGAATAAGAGGAGAATTAGCAATAGTAAGTATATAAGTTTATTACTAATAAAGTACTGGTACTGACCAGATCATCATGGGTAATGTCACGTCTGTCCACCAGCAAAAGTTTTCACATACACGTGCTATTCCAAATCCAATATTTCTGAAAATATAGCTTCCACTGTCAAATAATATCAGTAGTCTGTGCACAAATGTATTAGCATTATTTCAACACAGTTCTATACATTACTTACAACTTTTTTTTTGACAAAAATGGCCACTCATTTGACCCCCTAAGCAAATTTTAGCTGATATACATATTTTATGGTGTATTTATTAGGAAATTCTCTTTATTAATCTTTGCACATAAAAAAAGTTGAGTTTCTTTCTGGATTTCTTTGCGCTGTGTGGGATTGCACTCGATTTTGTTGTACTTGGTGTCAATAAAGCAACAATAAAGTTTCTGACTCTGCTGTTCACCAAACTAAAATATTTAACATACCTAACCTTGCTTACAGAATCATAACCTGTTCCATGACACACCTAATTAACCCTAACCACATAATAGGGTTACCATGGCGACAGCGTGGGGGTGTCCCATAACAAGCTGCCAAAATTAGTGCCCATGTACAACAGTGGCTCATTTCACTGGATAATAGTTCACTGTTGCAGATCCAATTGTTGTAATGTTGACATTCTACTCCAGTTACAGCTTGTTAACGACAATCTAATAACTGTGTCACAGGACGCACACGTCACATGACAGACAGTGTGTGTGTGATTTGTAAGTTAGTGACAAACCACACACACGTTTAGAGACACAGTCAATAAGTCCATAAAGTATTCACAAAACTTAGCAAGAGAATAAAGATGAAAAGAATCAAATTGAGCTGCTCTGGGGTAGTTTTTCCTCCAAGTCCTCTAAGTGGACTTGGATAAAGTGATTTTGATTCCCACTCTGATCACATGGCAGGAGCAGCTTATGCTGTGTATTCTGGCAAAGAGTTGTGCTTCTCAATTCAGCTCCAGCACGGTTTCTAAATCCCAACATAATATGCACCCGGTGAGGCTGGACCCGAGTGGAGAGCCCCTTATCTTTGATGTGTGCTGTGATTACTGCTCTATGTAAACAGCCCCGGTCTGCACAGAGGATCTTTTTGTTTTCAGTCCATACAAACAGCAAGAATTAGATCCTCAAAACCACCTTCACATGCAACCAGAAACTCACATTGAGATTTTTTTTTTTTTTTTTTTTTTTAGGCACATGACCTCCTTGTGGTTAAAGACCTAATGAGGTTCAGGGTTTTTTCAACGGTTCACACAAAACATGTAACACATCCACGTTAAACAGTTTATCAGCAGCTCCAGCAGTTTTACTCCACATAACAGCCTCATTTGAGTCCCACAGTGATAGATCCTCCAGAGAGGGAGCAGGAGGCACCAGCAGATTACAAACTAACTACACAACTTTATCACATCTGACCCTTTTAGCATGCAACGTCTGAGGGAAATGGAAGCTGTGTATGTCCTGAAAAACCCCCAGACAACATGAGATAAAAAAAGAAAAAAAAACACTGTAAAGGTCGACTGCCTTTGTGTCATGTGCACAGACTGTGTGTCTGGTTGTGTGTTTGAGCATCTTCATGCAGCACATAATGAACCCACTAAGTTACAGAAGTGAAACCCGAACAGAAAGAGCTTAATCCTCCACTTACTTTCCTTCTTCTTCTTTGAAATCTAATATGTAGTGTTTGTCTTAGCCAAGACAGCATTAGAACAACTTAGCTGGTCACTTTAGGTACCAACTATTAAAAATGACAAACCACTTTACCCAGTTCACAAAAAACCATGAGAAGAATAAATATGTGCATAAATGATCATTTCATTTTTATTGCCATTTTGTCTCATAATATTGTTTTGAAAAGTTAAGTGACACATTTTAATGAGACTAACCCATAAAGACCCAGTGCTACTTTTGTATCAGTTCCCAAATGAATTTTTCTCTGGGTTTAACCTTCCTTGTGCAATTTATCACCATTTATTCTAATATTATCCTCTGTATTTTTACATTTGTCGGCGAAAATCATGTATTTTCCATTTCCCCCATAAAAGCTCAGATTAAAGTTGAGGGTTATTAAATCAGGAACAGAGAAAACTGGAGAAAAAGTGACTTTTTAAAAATATATCATTAACTGAACATAAACCGTGTGTCTCCATCCACTGTCATTCATCAAACTCTATGGGTTTTACTGGTGAATTTGTAGTCGATGATGGTGTTTCCACAGTAACTACGGAGCCTCTGAATATCGAAATGGGTCATATCTGATGACCATGAAAAGATGACAAACTGTATTTTACACCAATTATTTACATGTATTGATAGGATTAGTGAATCAACAGGTATTAAACTGTTTACATCAGTAGATGGTACTGCTCGCCAGTGGCTGTTTGGGTCTTTATAGGTTAATACAGGTTTCCAACCCTTTTTGGCTCGTGACCCCATTTTAACATCACAAATATCTGGCGACCCCAGACATTCAAAACGGAGACCTTTTTTTTTTACTAAAATTAATTTGTTTTTGATCATGTAATAGTTTGCTATACTATGTTGCAAATAATCGTTCATTTTAGATGACATTTAGTCTATATAATGTATATTATTATGGACGGAGGCAGAAAAGCCAGGTGTAGATTACTGCACAAAGTGAGGATTTTATTTTCCTTGGTCAGGATATGTACAGTCAGTCCAGCTTGGATTTACAAGGCTGACAATTAATACTGAACAAACAATAACTCAAACTATGAATTATGAAAGAGCTGCAGCATCTGAAACTGACCACAATGAACATTTGACAGATAAACAGTACCACAGTGCTTCAGTTTCAGCTTCGGTTTTTCATGTCTCAACTCACCATATATGTTTTTATTAGTAAGTTTTTATTTTTTTTTATTAATTACTATAAAGTTCAGGTGACCCCATTTGAATTCCAGGCGATCCCACGTGGGGTCCCGACCCCACAGTTGAAAAACACTTGGATAATACGATACATTGCAGCTTGGTTTTATGCAAATCATAGAACAATACAAGTTTTCATGGTTATTAACAGAACCAAAGGGCTTATGTCAACATTCTGTCTTTTGTTTACCAACAATAAATTGCAGTAAATAAGATCTATTCTACATCAGATCTAATCGGGAACATTATAGGCTCATGTGACTCTAAAGTGACCTGCAGATAAATATTAAATAAAGCCTTTGAGGAAATGTTTTTATGTTTGTTGATAACATTCTGGGCTATGATATATCTATGGAATGAATCGCTTTGGAAATATGACAGGACAGATCGTGTAAAGTGAGGGCAGATACTTGATGGAAATCTTGTGGGCAGGCTGTAAACATGCTGACATGAGGAAACAGTACAACGCAGAACTGTCAACAATGTATGAACGGCTGAAAATAGTGACTGGAACATATGATATGGAGCAACTAACTCATTGGATAAGAGCTGCAGTGGAACAATGTGGAGAGAAATTGATGATGTTTACATATCAGCAACAAGATGAAGCAATGACAGGAAGAAAATGCAATAAAAATAAGCAGGGATCTGTTTGTGTGTGCCTGTTTTGTAAAGGAAAAAAAAAAAAAATTGTACTCTTCTGCACATAACTCCAAGATCAACATTAGGTTTTTTGGTTTAGTAGAGTTCTGATGACCACACATATGCATTTGTAAATCTCCGTATTAAGATCCAATCGGTGACGTATGTACAGCAGGAAAAACTAAAGTTGAAGGAGGAAAAAAACCCCAAAAAACTCTTATTTAATGTGGCCTCCCTTTGCACTTAACATGTCATTTTTGAGATTTATTGCATTCATTTTCTTTTGTTTTATACCAGGTTTCATTCATACATGTCAGATGTTTCTGTTTGTGTCTTGTCATGGGGTCAGGGCTCACAATAAATAGTGACTTCAACTCGAGTCCTCACTAAGACCAAGGGAGTGGACCACATCAGTCCAGTTCTGAGGTCTCTACACTGGCTCCCTGTCTCTCAGAGAATAGACTTTAAAATTCTCTTACTAGCATATAAAGCACTGAATGATTTCGGCCCAAAATACATCAGAGACCTTCTAGTCCAGTATGAACCCTCCAGACCACTCAGGTCATCTGGTGCAGGTCTGCTCTGTGTTCCAAAAGTCAGAACTAAACATGGAGAATCAGCGTTCAGTTTCTATGCTCCGTATATCTGGAACAAACTACCAGAAAATATCAGGTCTGCTGAGAGTCTGAGTTCTTTCAAGTCAAGGTTAAAGACTCACCTGTTCACTGCTGCCTTTGACTGAAAGGCTTTAGACTTTTTAAATTTTATATTCTCTTTCGAAACTCTGCACTGCAACTCTTACTTTAATATGTGTGTGTTTTTATATTTACCTCCGCCAAGGAGGTTATGTTTTTGCCAGGGTTTGTTTGTTTGTTTGTTTGTTTGTTTGTTTGTCTGTCCGTTAGTGTGCAACATAACTCAAAAAGTTATGAACAGATTTGGATGAAATTTTCAGGGTTTGTTGGAAATGGGATAAGGAAGAAATGATTAAATTTTGGTGGTGATCGGGGGTGGAGGGGCCCACGGGGGGGGGCCACTGATCAGCCTTGGCGGAGGTCTGCGCTCTCCGAGTGCTTCTAGTTTTAGGTTTTATAATGTTTTAAATGTGTTTCTTTTTCCCTTGTCGTTGTATTTCAATGTCCTGTGTGAAGCACCTTGAATTGCCTTGTTGCTGAAATGTGCTATACAAATAAACTTGCCTTGCCTTGCCTTTAGAACCCATTTAGTTTAATTTTTTGTGCATCTATAAAGGCTGTCCACATATTTCCTGTATTTTGTTGCATCTGAAAAAAAGTGTAAGCGAGAAATAAATATGTATGCTCATTACAATCCTGCAAAAAACAAACCTAGAGGTGGACTTTTGCCAAGTACTAGCAATACATTTATCTGGCAACCTAAATAAAATCTGCAGTGACCCAGTCTTTGTGAAAGGATACTGTACATAATACCAAAAGATTAAAATCAACAAGGAGGCAATGATACTGAAACTGTAAAGTGAACTATAAAACTGCTAGCTATGGGTAAAGTAAAACCACAAACAGAATCAAGCAAGGTAAGTAGATACAGAGCATCAGGGACTGAGGATAAGTGACAAGCTAGATAATATTGCATAAAATGAAAGAGGTAAATAACTTAATTGCTCATAAAGGTAACACATGATTGAACTGGCAGCGACATCTTCAAGATACTTATGATAACGGTAATGGATAAGTGTGAAAACTACCAGAGCAACAGAGTGGAACACGTGTGTGATGGAAACTGCCAGATCACCATCTGTCAGCAGTTAGATTCAGTTACTCTTCATGAGCTCTAATGAACTACTGTCTAGTCGCTGAGAAGGCAAAACCTGCAGACTCACGTCTTCCTGCTCTGTACGTGGATCAAACGGTTTATTTCTGCAGGAGCTGCTCTCAAGGGATGGGAGTTGTTTTCCATGTGGGCGAGGGGTTTGTCTATGATTCTTTTCTCTTCCACTTCCTTTGAGGCTGTGGTTCTCAACCTTTTTTGTCAGATGGACCCAAACAGCTCCATCTGATAAACTCTAGTAGCTCCTTATTCGCCCCCTTACTCTGTTCATAGACTCTAAATTAAACAAGGAATCATGTTTCTGTGTCTGTTATAATAGTTTTCAGACGATTCAAGTATTATTCATATTATTCATACAGCTTACTTTCAACCATGTGCTGTAGTAGTTTAACCCATTTTAACATGTATCTTACTTTTCTCTTGCTATTAACATTTATCATGAATAGGGCTGTGTATTGGCAAGAATCTGGCGATATGATACAAACCATAATACTAGAATCACGATACAATATATCACGATACTGTTAGAAAGGCAATTTTTTTATTGTTTTTTTTTTTTTTTAAGATTTTTTTTATTATTTTTATTATCATTTATTCATTTTACATTCATTTATTCATATATATTTTTAAGATTTTTATATATTTAAAAGATTTCTTCCTGAAAGAACTGAATTACAACACAAATCTGCACAAATACTAAACACATTTTTATTTGATCAAAACAGGATTTAATGCTATATCACAAAATCTTCCTGTGTTAAAATTTAAATTATGTTCTACAGACATTACAATTTAAGATTCTGCTCAAATGTTCATATTCTATTCGTTCAGAACTAACATCTGAACATTATTTTTGTGCAATCCCAAAAAAGGAACTAACATCTGCTTTTCTCAGACAGTAAAAAGTGCTTTTAGGATGCTTCAAATAACCATTATTTAATAAAACAGTGTTAAATTCTAATAAATAAGATAAAAATAATAAAGAAAACCAAAAAACAAAAATAAACCTCCACCAATATCTGCATTTGAATAAATACCTAAAAAAATCAATACAGTACTTTTAAATATCAATACAGTATCATGAAATGAAATATCGCGATATATTGCAGAACCGATATTTTCTAACACCCCTAATCATAAACATACAAAATAATAATCATTCAAAATTTAAATTCCTTTTTGTGTTTATTTGATGCCTCCAGTATAGTATACACCTAACAGCAGTTTATCTATACACACTCAGTACCTCTGATGAAGAAGAAGAGCAATTCACTGGCACTGAACACTGAAATACAGTTGTGAAAAAAATTATTAGACCATCCTTGTTTTCTTCAGTTTCTTGATTATTTTAATGCCTGGTGCAACTAAAGGTACATTTGTTTGGACAAATATAACGATAACAACAAAAATAGCTCATTAGAGTTTAATTTCAGAGCTGATATCTATCCATTTTCCATGTTTTCTTGATAATAACCAAAATCCCTTCAGTTCTTACACCAACTGCCAAAAACAGTGCTTTTAGACATTCCATGTTTTCTTTTCTGTCTGTTTTAGTCACATGATACACACAGGAGTTAGTACTTGATTGCATAACCGTTGTTTCTGATGACTTTTGATGGTCTAATCATTTTTTCCACAACTGTATATAGTAAAAATGTATTTGTTTGCCTTTTGGGCTTTGTAAATAAAGACTACACTAGGATTTGATGTATGTAATTTATATGCACACAGACATTACTCAAAGGTAGTTAAAGAGGTCATATTTTCCTAAACCCACTTTTATTAGTCTTTGGTTCATTTATTTGTGTATTTGGACCCTAATAGTTCAAAAAGTTTGAATTTGAACCCTCCAGGTGCTGTAAAGCTATCTTTATATACATTTTGGCAAAAATTGAGTGGATTTCTACAACCTGTTTTAATTCCTGCATAATTTGTTACGTCTATAACTAGTTACGTCACGACATTTACACATATAAGGTCAAGACTTCTGGTGAACATTTCTCAGAGTACGCCATAACTGTTTGTCAGCAGCAGCGGTTGTAGTCCGTACTGAAAATATGTCCAAACTTCGAGTCAATTACCTAAAATGTTCGGTTGATGGTTGAACGGGAAAGAGCAGCACAGTCAACAACCTGGAGGGGGAGGGGCCTGAAGTGGCTCATTTGCATTTAACCCTTTCATGCATAGTGGTCACTACAGTGGACAGTTATTCTCCAGCTGTTCTCTTGTATATTCATGGGTTTTGTAGTTTTAGTTCCATATCAGCTAACACAGTGGACACTTGTGCATCATCCCATACACTGCAATTCACACCATTACTGTAACTTTGCTGTTCTTAATAAACCTGATCTGGAGTAATATGTTTTAGTGTAAATCAGTTGTTATTTGTTTGACAAAAAGTTTTTTTTTTTTGCATATTATCTCTATGACATGAGTTATAAATAGCATTAGAATATGTTAAAATGTGAGAAAACATCAGATTAGCAGCATTAAAATGTTTGTATTTCATTGTTTTCATCTCACTTTCTGATATTGGGTTTTAAACACATTTCTTTACTTCAAAAATTAAATGCATGAACATTTTCATAATTCCATGAGGGAAAAAAAAACTCAATCGCAACTTTTTTTTCATGCCTAAGGAGGAATATAAACACTCAATAAAAAAATCTTGACTAAGGTTCTCATAATTTATGCATGAAAGGGTTAAAGGGCCAGGATACAAAATGACCTTTCTGGTGTCATTACTCAGAAATAGGGTTGAAGATGGACCTATGGAGTTGAATTAATGAAGAATTCAGATCCAAGCATAGCATTTACAGTTTATGTAGACCACAGGGAAATGTTTGAAAATGCATAATTCCATTTAAAAAAGCAAAATATCACACTCCTTTAAATGCCTCAAGATAAAGGTAAAGGAGTAGAAATAATCTTGAAATTATGACTTTTTTTGATGATCAAGATCAGGGAAAATACCTGTATTAAGTTCAAGTACCTGTATAAGGTGAATATGTAATACACATATACATTACACAAAGTATTTCTATATATAGTGTTTGCATTGAGATCATTTCTTCTTGCCTACAAACTGCTTTTTAAGAGCTGCAACATTCGGTCAGCTCTTTAATGTACTGTGCATTTACGAAGGATCAGCATTACAATCGTTTATAATCCTCTTTGATGAGGCCTTCTTAAATATTCAATATGGAGGATTTGCATGTGCTTATATGAAGTTTGTCTTGGAGTCTGTTTTGTGCTGGAAGCGTGGTTTGTTGACATTAGTTAACTCCATATCTATGCTAATAAAGTCTTGGTTGCCGACATCCATGATAACAGCAAATACACTGAGTTCTATGGAGAGGATTCAGCTCAGATTTTCTGTGAAAATTCCTTCTAATCTCTTCTGAGTTCTTCGTGGCCTCTATTCTGTGTTTCGACAACAGTGTGCTACAATGGCTCCTGCTATCTTACAAATGCAGTCAGTAATGTAAAAAACACTCCAACAAAAACTTCTAAGGGACACACAAAGTGGGCTGTGGAATGGTTGGCTCAAAGTGTGTGGTAAAATGTATATATTTTAGTTTGTTGCTTTTAAAATGGTACCTTATGTCTGGGTTATATGTTGACAGACATGCTTCAAATATGTGTAGACAGCATTGATTGAAAGATAACAGAGTTTACATTGTCCTTTGTAGGCAACATGTACTGCAAATATGACCATGGATTATGTCACAAATGGATTTACCTTTGTTCCCAAAAGAAATGGACTTAAATGCCAGTGTGTGATACATCAGAACTGAATTATCAAAACTTAAATGCCACTTAGAACTAGGGGTGTTGGAAAATATAGGTTCTGCAATATATCGCGATATTTCATTTCACAATACTGTATTGATATTAAAAAGTACTGTATAGATACATTTAGGTATTTATTCAAATGCAGATATAGCAGAGGTTCATTTTTATTTTGTTTTTCTTTATAATTTATATTTTATTTATTATTAAGCATCCTTAAAGCATGTTTTACTGTCTGAGAGGCAGATGGTAGTTCCTTTGTTGGGACTGCACAAAAATAATGTTCTGATGTTAGTTCTGAATGAATAGAATGTGAACATTTAAACAGGATCTTAAACTGTAATGTCTGTAAAACATAATTTAAGTTTGAACACAGGAACATTTTGTGATATAGCATTAGATCCTGTTGTGATCAAATAAAAATGTGTTTAGTATTTGTGCAGATTTCTGCTGTAATTCAATTCTTCAAAGAAAAAAATCATTTAAAAAACAAAACAAAAAAAAAAATGCCTTTTTAACAGTATCCTGGTATATTGTGATATATCGTATTGTGATCCTAGCATTGTAGTTTGTATTGTATCACCAGATTCTTGCCAATGCACAGCCCTACTTAGAACCCAGACACACACTATTTTCACTTGTTAATGTGTGTTAAGTGAATGACATTGTGCGCATGTTTACTTCCCTGCATTATAAAATAACTGTGTTTGGTGTAAATTCTAAAAAGAGTGGGTCATGACTTGATGACATTTGGAAAATATGTGTCCCAAAGTAAGATCCACTGCTTTATAGACCCATTTTAACATCCATTAGTGGTCAGTTTACAACTCAAATGTTAATGCTGAAACAAACTCCTACATCACAGGTGTCAAACATGTGGCCCAGGGGCCAAATCCAGCCCGTCAAAGGGTCCAACCCAGCCCGCAGGATGAAATTTGTGAAAAGCAAAAATTACACTGAAGATATTAATTAAAGTACAAAATAATAATGTGGAGAAAAAAAAAGCAAAACATTTACATAAAATAAAGTAAAAGAATAAAATAAACAACAAAATGAGCAAAAACAGCTAAACGAATGAATAACTAAAACAACAAGAATTAATAATAAATCAACATGAACAAAATAAGACACAAACTGAACAAAAGTGAAGAAAAACTAATAAGTTAGTGTCAAAATCATTTTAATTCAGGTTCCACATACAGACACATACAGTCCAATTAGATTTCAAGTGGGTCAGACCAGTAAAATGTTATCATAATAACCTATAAATAATGGACAACCCCAAATTCTCTCTTTGTTTTTTTGGTGTAAAAAAGTAAAAGTACATGAAAATGTTTACATTACCAAACTATACTTTTATAAAAAATGGGAATAACTTGAACAAATATGAACAAACAGAAAGGTCTTAAGAAAAGTAAATGCAATTTTACCAATATTCTGCTTGTTACTAAATGTTTTATGTGATTGTAATGCACATGTGTAAATGATAAACTGATAAACCGAGATATAGTATTGTTAAAATCACACTTTTTTTTTCTTAACATAATTCAAATTGTTCATGTTATTCAGATTTTTACAGGAACTTTATAGATGTAAACCTGATAATAATATAATTTTACTTTTGTTGTTATTTTACTGGTCCGGCCCACTGGAGATCAAATTTGGCTGAAAGTGGCCCCTGAACTAAAATGAGTTTGAAACCCCTGCCCTACATTGATAGTAAAATATATCAAAAAGATGCAGAACTGGCCTAAAGTAGAAAGGAATAAAGATAAAACACACACATTTTCTCTGTTTGACATTAACTGGCTGTATTTTAAGTTATCTACTATAATCTCAGTAACACTACTGAACAAAATGCAGACTAACCCGGTCCTGTTCTTACACTGCAAAACCTACCCAGATAACCCTGTAAACCTGTTCTTTGGACAAACCCTGTGGACCTTTGTGAAAACAACACTATGTCCTGTTACTGACCTGGAAACCCTGGCCCCAACTACACACTTTTGTCTCGCTAAACCACCGCAGCTTTTCTGACACTTTTGCATCATGATGGTGTGTCGACCAAAATATTTATGTACATCAGATTTATAAACTTAACAACATTACATAACCTACGTTGTTTTCTTCCACTTTTAAATGGGCACTGTGCCAATACAGAAAGACAAAACATCGACTTAAAAACCAACAAGATCATGTGGCCAAATGTTCAAGTCATCTTTAAATTCATAGAAGAGTAAAAAAAAAAAAAAAAAAGAAATAAAAGTTTGTATGTACAGATGGTGGCAAATTTGCTTGATATTTTTGACAGACATGTTGAACCAAACAACCAGACAGACAGGATCCAAATCTCACTCAGTCACTCATCCTCCACAAACTGTTTTTAGTCTCACCACATTATCTGGGTGTGTTTCACCACATACTTCTATGCAAATGTTTAATGAGAAAACAGACACCAAAAACAACAACATTACTTCCTACTTTTATCACTTTGTCCCTTTCTTTGACACTAAAAATACTTTGTCATCACTTCTCATCCCATGTTGCCACTTTCTGATGCTTTTGGTGTTATTTTTTCTTCATCGTTGGACACACATATATCACATAACTCCCTCAGCCTGTCAGTGTAAACAAATTCAGCTCATATCTCTACAGTCCAATACACTGCCATCTTTGCCATAACTTCATATCTATTTATTCTAAGCTCTGTAAAGATAAGCTGCAGTACAAATACTGCATGTGGCCCCTAGGATTAGTGCAAGTTAGATGGTTAAACACAAAAAAATACATTTTAAGCCGAAAATAATCAATCCCAGTCAAAGATAATCTAATGAAAGCATATGATTCCAAACTCTGGGGGTAAATTCATTACCGAATGGACACTAGAGGATGTTCCGTTTTAATGAATCTAATGGGAGAAGTGGTTCAGATCTATGTTTCATGAAAAAAACACAGGTTATACAAAAATCAGATGACCTCTGTGATGATCTTTAACACGTCATCTAGCAGATAGAGAGGTGAAGTACCCCAATGGACCTTATTTCAGAAAAAAAAACATGAATATGGGCTGAATGGCAAGAGACATATCACATATTTATCCTGTGTGAATGGAACCATTAACTACACATAGGCTCAAAACACAGTAATGAACGTCAGACAGCAAATTTTAATTGATTACCATTCCAACATTTATTTCAATATAAAGTAGCTCCTTGTTTTGGATAATCCCTTATGGTCCAACTAAAGCAAAAATGAATTTAAAAGTAAAAATGTGGGTCATTTAGCAACACTAATCTGTCAAACTGTCTCTAAAATGTGCCGTCAGAGATTTCGAATACCGAGTTTTGACCCCATATGAGGTTTAGAAGTTTAGAAGACAATTTTTCTTTTTTTTTTTTAGATAGTGAAGTACCATCTAGTTTTGTTTGAAATGGCTGAAGGGGCTGTCTCTTTTGTCTTATGTAACAGACTTTTTCAAGTTTCAGGTGTGTGGGTTTTCTATTTACATACATTTACAGTCTGATACTTAAATAGTTTTACCGCAAACTGTGATTTCCTTTATCTTCCTTCCTTTGTAGAAAATTAGCTTTGAAATAAACAGCTAACATATAGATAATAATAAAAGCAGGATCAAAGAATTATTTGTCTCTTATGATTGACTCTAATATGTTTTTTTTTTTATCTGAAGTAATGTCTCATGGGCCATTTGATAAGATCTAAAGCTAAATTTTCATTTTTTTTTCAAGAAAACATGGATAATGTCTCTATAGTCTGTCAGGAAGCCGAACACACATGTACTGTTATCCCTCTTTTTCCTATAAATCTCCAAAACCAGACTAAAAAAATATCAAAACTCAAAAAGCACATCCAATATTTCTAAACATTAAAAGAACAGTTAACACAGTGACACCTGTGACTAAAGTTTAACCCAGTGAGCTGCAGGTTGGAATTGTATGTTTATATGTAGTTATACAAGTTAGAAATCTTTCCATCTGCAGTTCAACTAAGCTGAAAATGCTGGAGGAAATGACAAATCACCATTTGCGGTTTGTTTGTGGTTTCATAAGTTTGTGGACCAAGAAAAGAGAAGAGAGAATGTTTTTAAGACCACATTAACCTGTTGGAAATATAAAGTCCTTCCACAATATTCTACTGATTTTTTTTGCCTGGTAAAATATCTTGTAAGTGTTAAAATAGTTCCTAAATGTAAAAGTTTTAGCCGGAGTGAACTGAGCCGAGTGGTCTGAAGTGGTAAGTTGTTTTATAGCTGGAAAAAAAGACTTAATTTACCCATAATCCAAAGCAGATCAGTCCTACTAAAGACAGTCCAGAGCTATGGAGGTTTGTTCAACGGATGCATGTAGGCATTTCTGTGAGATCTGATTAGATTTAAGCCTTAGTCATAGTTTATCTTTATGAACCCTGCCCCTGGAGGATTTCAGCTGCTGTAAAGGCTGCCGCTGGGTTTTCCTTCAATTTTTCATCCATCTGTATGAGCATGTTTCGCCTCCTGTGCTGGAACACGTCTCAGCTTTCAGAGGATTTTAGCTGTCAGACTGTTTCAGTGCGTTTACCGCATGTTGTAACAGAAATACGTTTACTCCTCCTCACTACTGGTATCCACTTCTTACATAAGCTCCTTAAGGCACAAGGAGAAGTTCCAACCTTATTATCTGATCAGAAGAGTTACTGCTGAGCTGCAACTGATAATTACTGATCTGTGGAGTCTTTTCTCTATTAATCGATTAGTTATTTTGCCTATAAAATACCACAACCCAAAGATACTCAGATTACTGTCATAGAGGAGGAAAAAAGCAAAAAAAAAATTCACATTTAACATCTGATCAGAAGAGCTACTGCTGAGCTGCAACTGATAATTACTGATCTGTGGAGTCTTTTCTCTATTAATCGATTAGTAATTTTGCCTATAAAATACCTCAACCCAAAGATACTCAGATTATTATCATAGAGGAGGAAAAATGCAAAAAAAAAATTCACATTTAACAGGCTGAAATGAGAGTGAATCCATTGTAAATTAATACTTACTGCATCTCCGTACCTAATTTATATTATGGCAGTTATTGCCATCAGGGTTTTCTTTTTATATTTTAGTTTTTATTCTCTTTTATATACATTATTTATACTTTTTTTATGGCACCTAGGATGATTGCACTTTTTAATTCCATTGTACCTGTACAATGACAATAAAGACATTCTATTCTACTCTATTCTATTCTTCTATTATTCTGGTTATTTGTGTTTATTCTAGTTGCATTGCCAGGTAAAACACAACAAAATATTTCAGTGTTTTGTTGTGTTGGTTAATTTTACCCATGCATACTTCATCTTTTCAGTGTACTTGTAGATTTCTGAATTTTTTTTATTTTTTTTTTAATGTTTTTCAATTATTTATCATGTTTTGTCTGTAAAGTTTCAAACCCAAATCATCACCTCTGACTTTTATTCAGAACCAAAAATCAGGTTTTGCATTAAAATAATTAATAACTGGGCATGTATTGTGATAATTACAGATACTGACTGATGTTAAAATGTTCATCCTGATAATATTTTTGGCCCAGTCTTTATCCTGAATGGATCACCACAGCTGTTTTTCTCTTATACAGTGATATATTAGTGCAGACCCAGGCCTGTACAGTCTGAACAGTGTTAATGCATGTGGATGAGTCTGTCTGGGTTTAATCTACTGTTTAATGTTTGACCACAGACACATTCTTCAGGTATTTGGACTCATATTATGATGCAGATCAGTCTGTGGATGAGGCTGGATGTTTACTGCCAGCTGTCAGTCTGATGTGAACCCACGGACACCACATTATTACCGAATCAAACGCATCCCACAGCACACTGACGCTCATTTTAACGCACAGATTCAATGATATTACCTGGAAGTAGAATGACTTTTTCACCCAGGCCCGTGGAAACAGACCCTTCGCCATCACAGAAATAGATCATCTCAATACGTGGACCTGGCTGTGGGAGATCATCCAAAATACACGAGAGAAATCCTCCGTGGGAAGCGGCTCGTTCACGAAACACGCACAGAAAGGCGCATATCGTCCGATTTCAGTGACACTTCGATCCACGGCCCGTGACTGTCAGTTCGTCGTGTAGATCGCTCTCGGAGTCCACTTTGCGTCTCCGCTCTTTGCAGCAGCTGCTCGTTTTCAAGCTGAGCAACATACCTCAAGCAGAAAAAAAAGGTCCAGTGCGCAGGCGCAATTTGTCCCGCTAACATTTACTGATTTGAAGTTTGCATACAGTCAGTCAAACGGGGGGGATATTGTTGTTCAAGATGTACTTAAGTGTCTCATGTGTCCTCATATCAACGCGCCGGTTTGACAGGGTTTTTTTTTTTTTTTTTTTTTTTTTTTTTTGTGATGCTGAAATAAAACATGGGAGGTGTTACGTCGAACTCTGCTGCCTGCCGAGAGCTGCTCGGACGCGTGAACGCGCACAGTTTAAGACAGAAACCACACATGAACACAGCACCGCCTAAGAAAACAAGACTCCACCTGGATTTAACTAAACAAATAGTTCAAATCCTTCCATTGGATAACCGCTGCAGTGATTATTATGTTTTAGCTACAACAAACTGATGCAGTGAGTAGCTTCTCATTTCTTAAATAACGATCAGTTTGTTAGAGATAATAAAAATTGGACTTTGTTTCAATGGAAAAAGGTCATCGGGTTTGAGGAGTCCAGACTGACCCTGTTCCAGAGTCATGGAAGCATCAGCCCAGATAGCAAATATTTTGGCAGTATTATGGTATACATTGGGCATTTTTGGCTTTCTTTTGGCATTATGGAAACCTTTAGGCTTAACTGTGGTATGATTAAGGTTATCCATAATAGATATGGAGGCACCAGCAATATATGGCTGAGTAGGTCTGGTTAACCAAAAGACTGGGCAAAGAGCAGGATCAAGTATAGGGATGGTATGGCATGTTTATGGCAAGCCAGAAGATTGACTAAAGAGCAGAAACCTCTTATTCCATATATGGATGTTTTTTGGTTGTGTTTTGGCATATTTCTGTAAAGCCAAAACACTGCGCAAAGAGCAGGAATTTCTACCCAGAAGAAAACCCCACTTCATTTTAAAAGCATGATCAACAGACATTTTGGGTGAATTTTGGCCTCCTTTTGGCCTCTCTTTGGGTCAGTTTGGCTACTTTTTGGCTGGATTATGGGTATTTGGGGCTTTTCTGGGACAGTTATGGCTATATTTTGGAAGTCCGCAATTAGTTTTGGGTAAATTTTGGCTTCCTTCTGGTTTCATTTTGGCTTGCCTATTTTGAGCCCATACATCCGCCCAGAACTTTGCCAAAATGGCATGCCAGTTTTGGGCCAGATTTAAGCCATAATGATTTTGCTATCTGGGAGGGTGAGAAGAGAGGCAGATGAAGTGATTACCCATCATGCCTAGTGCCTACAGTACAAGACTGTGGGGACAGTGTGATGTCTAGGTTTAACATTATGAGTCCAAAAATATTTTTGTTTTAGGTCTATGTCTGAAAGTAGCTTTATGGTTCCCCTGTGGAAAACTACCAGCAGATATGCATTAAAGCCCAAAATATATGCATATTAGGATTGATGTTATTATTTCATTATTGGGAAATATTGCAGTAAAACATCAAGGACATGATCATGCATATTTTACAAAATGTAGCAAAGTCCATGAAAATTTTGTGTTATAAGGCTGATAAGTCCTGTTCTTGATAGGAACCAGCATTTTATTCTGCCATCCCAAAGACTAAAGTAAACATCAATTTACTCTGACACTCTGATGTTATGGGACTTTTCTGATTTCAGCAGAAAAGTCTTGTTGGTTTTATACTCATTTGGCCTGCTGTCTCATTAAATCAAAATACAATTAGCATCATGTGAATTCCTATTAAACTGTAATATGTTTTTTATTTTCAGCCTCAGGAGCAGAAAATATCATTTGTGTGAATTAGATCTGAGGAACCACCATCATAATTTATTAACATTCATAAATACAGCTTGCAGCAGTACTTGGCTCTAGAAATTGCTGTGTCCTGTGGCTTCCGCTTTAGCTGTGCGCGCTCCCGCGACGCGCATGCAGTCGTAGGCGGGCATAAAGAATTCAGTGCAACACCTGGATAAGCAGCAGTCGTGTGTTAAGTAAACTTCCGCTCAGGCTTTCATAATAAGCCCCCCATTTAAAATTCTACTTAAAATCTTCTATTTGCACTAGTTGGTAGTGTCTTATTTACTAAAGACTACAATTGCAAAAAGAATTTGTGATTGCCCCTGCCAACCTCAGGCCAGAACCCGTTTTTACTACTGAACAGTACCCTGTATACTTCATGGTGGGTTTTTTTGGAAGTGCCACCCGTGAAAACAAATTTCAGTCCGTTTTCATTAACTTGGCGGAAAGGTAGGGGATTTATCATAAAGTTTAAACCCTGGCATTTTTGGAGCATATCCATAAAAAATCATCTTAGACTGGAGAGACCCAGGCTCAATTAGAAAGGCAGCAGTAAAGCTATTTAGACTAAAAATTAATGAATCAGTGTTGGAGGTAAAGTTAACCTGTGGCTAATTAGCTTAATCTTTGATCATTTGTATCACTATAAACCAATCGTTTTAGTTCCCTAACGTCAATGACTCTTTACGACAGATAGCCTTGTGGTTCAGCAGAATGAATTTCTTCTGTCTGGTGGGAAAGATTTGTGACATTTTAGATTAGTTTGGTTAATTTTACCTTTTATTTTTGACAATATAAAGATGAAAAGCGATTTAAAAAAATTAAAGTCTCATGGTTAGCGGACTATAGCGCTGCCGTAAATTGACCTCGACTGTCGGATCGCAAAACCTTAAAATGGCACTGATGTCTTAAAACAATATTTTTGTTAATCTTAGACTTTATCAGGTGATGTTGTAATGTCTTGGTCAGTGGATTATGGATCATTTTGGACTTCGTCTGATTGTTATGGAATCAGCAGTTAAAAAAATAAATAAAAATCTTGGCCCAAGTATGTTTTTGCAAAACTGGTTTCTTGCATCTGTAGTAAGAAAATCAGTTACCAGTATATTACTATAATAATAATAATAATAATAATAATAATAATAATAACTGACCACTGGTGCGATAAATGTTGTTACCATGGTAACAGCAGTTAAGCAGTTAAACTAGTGAGTGGCCCGAAAATAACAGAAAAGAGAAAAACGTGTGTCAGGAAGTGTTTATGTATGGATTTATCTTTTTATGGAGTCACAGGAAATATAGCCTATTGTCTGTGGCAGACGTTTGCACACTCTCTGTGCACATTTCTAGTCAATATATAAAAATAACTCTGTTGCTGGACCCTACTTCCGGTCACAACGCACGTCAAAATGACCTGCCAACCATCACTATTTAATGTTGTAACTTACACTGTACACGTTGTCATAAACTATTTTACTCATTTACTTGCTCACACTTGAGTTGTGTGAGGATTTCGAATGGACAAACTCATATTCGCTCAGTGTCTGCTCTTTAATTTCCATATATATAATCGATTTGTACTTTTCATCAACACTAACACGCGATAATCCATTGTAAAGTTGCTCTGTTTGATTAAAATAAAAAATATCTAAAGCTTCTTTAAGGGGCGGATGTGTTTTGCTTTGTAATGCCCTGCCTACAATTTCAAATGTTTGAAAAAAATGTGAACGTAGTCACAACTAGCAGCAGGCGTTTAAGCGCTTCCCATAATGCACTCCCCGACCATCAGCGGGAAACCAAAATGGCGAATGTACTGGGGGAAAATGAACCGTTTGTTATTTTCTGAGGAAGGCATGAGCCCCGCACGTTTTCACGATATACTTTCAAGATAAGTCAGACTGCAAAAGCGGCGGGACGACAGCGGTTACTCCTATTAGTTATTTTGTCGTACGAGTCATTTGTAGAAGCGGAGGTGACCGAATGAGGTATTGTTGTCATGTTCCGTCTGTTGGGGGGGTGTGGGTCCGACGGTCAGCGACCTGGCCGGGGTTACAGCTTTGCATGTGGATTATCTTTGCTAACACTTGGGCCTGTATGCTAGCTAATTGATAACGTTAGACAATGTGTGGCTTTACGTGCAGCGTTGTAATGAACTGACCCTTTACCCCCATTTTACGGCTGACATTGACGACTTAACTAGTCCCCGAACAAAGGAAATCTCCATGAATATCCTAAGGAATGCTGAAAAATAAAAACTACAGTCTCAAACCTTACCTGAGACAACAGCTCAAATAGATATCTAATACTAGTTATTAATATGTACATTACTATAACTGCCAGTTGCATTTAGGTGAAATTTCTGTCTTTAAAATATCTTCCCTGGTCACTCTTTGATTTAGGAAATGTATATTACAGAAATAGCTTTGCATTGGAAAAACAGCGGATTAGTGAATAGTGGATTCATTTGTTAAAGAAGTATTATCAGTTCTGCATTCAAAACTTTAAAAGAATTTAAAAAAATTTGGTAAGTAAAAAATATAGTGTTTTTCATTCATGCAACTGCTGCATTAATGTATGTGTTGCATTTTTCCATAGATGCTTAATGTGGAGTCCATTTGAGATACTTTACACACTATAGGGGAGTTTAATCTACAGCAATGCATCATATCCCAAATGATCATGTTTGTAGAAGCTCTGAACAATGCATCTCTAAGATAGGTTTTGTTGAACTCAGTAAAATAGCCCTTTCTTTCCAATTTGTAACCATGCATTTCCCAGTGACTTTAAGTGGGTTTCTAACTAGTTTGTAGTTTTAGAAGATGGATTTTCATATTGAAGAATTAACTTTTAATTCTTAAAATCAACAAATTTGGGGATATATTATATACACCAGAAGGGAAGGGCTGGACTAATGTAGTGGATAAGTATTAAGTTGTATCAGCTACATGAAGTTGTTAAATAGGGTTACAGCAAATTTTGCATGAGTAAGAGTATGTATTTACATTCCATCACTACTCTTGAGCATATTACTAGCTTTAGGGCTACAATAATGACTATAATCACTTGTTGTTTGTATCCACTGAAGGGGAAATGACGTGTGTTTGGTCTGTCAGCTCTGTAGGACTACAGCGTGTAATTGCATTGTCTGTCTTAATTAGATGTGTCAGAGTCACACAGTATTTTAGGAAAGATCGAGACATAGTGGCATTTGGTGTTCATTTGTTTGTCATTGAATTAAAGAGATGACTAGGTGTTGTACAACGGAACTGTTTTAATTTCTGATTGGGTGAAGGTGAAGATAAAGGTGTTAAGATGGAAAAAAGATGCTTGGCCCTGTGTGAACAGTCTAGTGCATAAGACAGATATGCTAAAATAATTAATTTAACCCAGCATGATGGATAAAAATGCACATATTATTCTTCTTGTACATGCACTTACTAGGTTTCAAACAAAATGCTGAAGTCACTAACAGTAATATCATATGATATCAGTGTAATTTCCTGTTGTAAGTGCATGTTTCTTTCTTGTCTTTTTTCTTTTAGAGACTCAGGGGTTGTGGATCACCTGTCTATCCATCAGAGAGCCCTTCCCCAGCGGCAGCAGCGGGCTGTCCCACTGTCCCCCACAAGCCTTTCTGCTCGGGGAGAGTATGGAGAAGACAGCATGTCTGACAGGTTCTCAGAGGGACAGGATGTCCTGGCCAGGTGGTCAGATGGCTTGTTCTACTTGGGGACAATCACAAAGGTTAGTGGAAGGGGAGAATACTTGTTGTAGAAGACCAAAGTGTTTGTTATTTTAGAGGCGTTTACCTTCTAGACAGACCTAAAAGTGTTTCTTTTTTTCATCCTCAGATAGACCATGACAAGCAGCGATGCTTTGTGGTATTTGAAGATCGCTCAAAGTCCTGGGTTCTCTGGAAGGACATTCAGACAGGTGAGTTCAGACAATTCTAATTCTAAATATTAAAAGGCTTGAACCCCACTGAAAACCTCAACAATGTGATAACAGGAAGACTGTTGGTTACAAGCTATAAAACACAGCAAAACTGGTAGTGTTTTTCTGCAAAAGGAGAATAAAACCACTAAATGCAATGGGAAAGACTGGTGGAGAGTTTTATGACACACATGAAAATGACTGAATTATTCTACCAAATAATGTTTGTGGAATACTTATGTTAAACAGGAATATCTACACTAGACATCTGTGTCTCTATTTGCGCTCAATAAAAATTCAGTAAGGGAGTTTATTACCAAGGTGGTCATTTTTGCCCATCTTTTATTCTATAGAGTTTATTAGTTTGCTTCACTTGTCTTATTTTGTCCCCACCCCTCTCTTCTCCCTTATGCTGGTCTTATCTCCATACCCTTGTTACTGACCGTTAACTGTCCAGAGTGTCTGGCCTCATTGCTCTAGCCACATGAGATGGGGAAGGTCTACTTGCACGTTAGACTGTCAAAATGTAAGACTGCCTCTAGTTTCCTTTTTAAATGTAAGAAAAGTAAGCTCAGTTTGATTTGTGACATATTGATAAATCAAGTGCAGGACATATATTTATTCACCATTAATTGTAATATTTTAATCTCAATTGATTTCTTAAGTGCCCAGTTTATATGTTGCTAAAACTTTCTGCTGACTTCCAGTGGTTGGAGTTCTTACTTGGGTGCAGTGACATAGGAGTGTATGTGCTGTGTTTAGTCCCCCTGATATTATGTTTTTATGTAATTACAATGGCATCAAAAACTGTTGTATTAGTTAATTTTAAACAGTCACATTAACTTTACCTTCAGACATTTTTTTATTATAGTATCCATTCATACAAAAAGGTTTCCTTTGGGTCCTCTGATTTTCCCTCGCAATTAAAAAATAGGTAAATATAGGTTAATTCTGTCAGTACCCCTGATCACCGTACTGATGAACATCTGGAGTTGGTCTCTGAGTGTCTTCAGTGCTCACTGCTCATTGTTTCCAATGTGTGCATTGTGCTAATTGCTAGTGCCAGGTACTGGGTAAAATGCAGGGTTTGAATTTTCCTACGGGGGTAATAAAGCAAATGAACATTTTAACCTTTAAGTTTGACTCTGTTTTGCATAACAACATTACAAAAATAGGAAAAAAAAACACCTTATTACATATTGGTTCTTTCACAATTATTCTGCAATAGTAGGGACTCTTTGTTCTTACTTTTGCAATCCATTTCAGGGGATGAAGATGACGATGATGATGACGATGATGACATTGTTTGCTCCATATGTCAGGATGAAACTTCAGAGGAACCTAATGAAATTGTCATTTGTGACAAATGTGGACAAGGTAAAGTTGTTTCAGTTGTTAATCCTAGGTTTGCAGCATTTTGTCTTACTCAAGGTAAACCATTTCCTTTGTGTCTCTATTGTTTATTAACTTTGTTGTGCTTTAATCTTTCGCGGTTAACAGAATTTCTAAAGATGTATGTGAGTGTGTTTGTTCTTACCTTTTAGGCTACCATCAGCTGTGCCACACCCCCATTATCGATGCTACTGTCATTGACTCAGATGACAAGTGGCTCTGCTCTGAGTGTGAACTTACATCTATACCCAAGGTACAGCTCTTCACTGAGTGTGTGATCACTTTTCAAATGCATTTGTTCAATTGTTCTGCTTTAGTTGTAGAGAAAAATGTAAATAAGACACTCTAAAGGGTATGATAAACGTAATCTAACAAGTAAATACCACATCTGTGGACACTGTTTTAAGCTGGGGTAATTGTGTGTTGTATTTATTTTTATGTGGGTTTACAGAGGGGGAGTACACATAGAAGGGGAGTGAACAGTAAAAACTATCAGGAACCACAGGATCAGCAGCGCACAGAGCTGCACCTGTCCTTCCCGTATACTCTGAATGAATTGGTGTGGGACCAAGGTCATAAGACGAACATGCAGCAGTGTTACTGCTACTGTGGAGGGCCGGGAGAGTAAGTACCACCTCCACTACCAGATTTGATAGATTTCCATATTTTCAAAATATGACATAAACCTACTCTCTAACACATTGATCTTCATCTTTTATTGTAGCTGGTACCTGAAAATGATGCAGTGTAACAGGTGTGAGCAGTGGTTCCATGAGGCGTGTCTCCATTGTTTACAGATGCCCATGCTTTATGGAGATAGGTGAATATTTTTATTACTGTTTTTTCATATTGCATGAAAACTGTGCATTTGACTGGAGAGATGTGGTTAATTGCATCAACATGAGTGCAATGGCCGCTTGTGCCATTTTACATAAGAGTTTTTTCAGAGTTTTTAGACCACTATCAGTGTGTCTTTCTTTCATTTTTGCAATCACTACCTGAAAGCTGTGTTGTGATATTTACGAAAACATGTTGACTTCCAAATCTGCCCAGAAATACTAGTCTTTTTTTATGAACATGCATCTCTGCTCCAGCCAGGAAAATCAATTAAAATTACTAGACATACATTCATTGATGAAGTGGTCAGATCAAGTACTGTTCTAATTTTAGATGTGTAAAGTAGAGTACATTAAACTGCAGCCAACATGAACAGCCAAGCTTCCTTCATCCAGGTTCAGTAAAAACATCACCTTTATTGTATCTCGACCATATTGTGGGGTAATCCAGTCCTAAGTTGTCTTAAAACATTAGACTCATTGGAGGAAGTGGATTTGCACACAGGGTTTTGATGTTTTTTTTTTCCCTACAGTAAGAGTTATTTTCTTTTATTACTTATTATTTTATTATAATGTTTGTTTTTTCAGGTTTTATCTGTTTGTATGTTCTGTTTGCAATGGTGGACCAGAGTACCTAAACCGGCTGCACCTCCGATGGTAAGAAAGACTTGAGATACAGATACACAAATAGTCTTAATTTGTGCTGAAGTTGAACACATACACAGATCAAGTTTTCCTTTAAATAGTACATTATTTGATAAACTACACAAGCGTGGGATTTCCCTTTTTTCAAAGACAGTAACTCCTCTTGGATAGTGTATATAGAGACCTACAAAAACCACACACTTTACAAAGTCTGAAGTTTTTCTTTGTTTTATACATACACATGTTTGTGATGCATCATTTGATACCAGACTAAATATACAAAATGCATGACACGTTGCAGGGAGGATGTTGTACATCTCAGCCTGTACAACTTGAGTGTGATCCACAAGAAGAAGTATTTTGACTCTGAGATGGACCTGATGACTTACATCAATGACAACTGGGAGCTGCTGCAGTTGGGGGAGGTAACCACCACAAATTTGGTCACACAGTGTTTTTGTGATCATACTGTACATATAATGACTGCTGAAAATCTGCTCAGTCTGCAGTTTTAGCCTTTAGTCATCTTTTACATGTCCTTGTTGACTGTCTTGTTGGTAGAAAATTGCAGTTGGTTCACATATTGGCTGTCTAAAGAAAGGAACAGCTGAATGTCCATGTAAGACGAACCTGAAAATCACATGCATCCTGTCTCTCTTGTGTCATTCTCTTATAGCTTGCTAACACTCCAAGATCTGAGCGATATGAAAATGTTCTGGAGGCACTAAATAACAACAACAGCATGTAAGTTATTAATTTATTAGCTAATTCTTTATTTATTCCTAACTCCGATCTTTTCATCTTGTTTTCTAACAGTGTTGGTAATGTGGTGTTTCTTTATTCATTTTATCAGGTTCATGTCAGGAAAAGAGGTAAAGAAAAAGAAACACTTGTTTGGGCTGAGGATCCGTTTCCCCCCGGCGCCCCCCAACTCTGATGAGCCAACAAGCAGAATGATGGAGAGGGCTTCACACGAGATCACCATCAAGGGATGCAAGTCCACTAAAGCCCGGTCTGGAATGAGGTCAGACATGAAACCTGGAAAAAGGATTTTGTCAGCACACAACAGTCATTTTAATGTTACTGACATTCCCTACATTTATGAATCCAGTGTTATTTTAATATGACACCATTCCAAAATTGATAATGGTCATGTAAATTTCATTTTCCATATGGATATTATGAATTAGGCCTAGTTCTGAATCTAACATTTTTCATCCATTTATTTGTGGTCATTTCTGTGTATTGTACACAATTCAGCTAGTCGACAGGTTTACAGGCTAGTGAAGGCATGCAAGCCCACTGGAAAAGCCAGCATTTCTAGTTGGAAGGAGAAAACCCATATTTTAAACACTATCAAAGAGCTGGGGAAAAAAACCCTGTGTTAGTGGGATATTCAATTTTATGTGGCTTTCAGTGGCTTAGTAGTACTTTAATAAGACTGCAGGGACTGTACACATGGTTATTGACATAGAGGGGAAAAAGAAGGAATTTGATTTGATGAACAAAAAGAGTACAGAATATACTATTTTCTAAAACAGAAAATTCAGGGTCCCCAGCTCTTTGTATTTAGATGTGAAGTATTGTCTGAAAAATCTACCAAACATTTCAAAGTATAGAACTTTGAAAGTGGAAATTGGGCAGGAGCCCTGCGTAAATATCCAGTGACGCTCAACACTGTGAGAACTTAGATTTGCAATCTGCCTTTATAGAATGTTGTCATAATAAATAGGAGACGAGTGATAATAATATGGTACCACTTGCAGCTCGTAGTGTTGGATTTTGTCCAGCGCTTTGTAATGTGTCTCATCATGTGTGACTGTTGACTGTTATTATCATACAACTGTCATTACTTGTGAAACTGTTTTGAATTGTTGTTGTTGCTTCAGAAATTGCAGTACTCTAACGAATGGCACTGAGAAGAAGAAGAAGAAAAAGAAGAAAAAGAGGAAACAAGCACATTCTCTGGAGACTCTAACTAGACCTCAACGCTCCAGTGAACTCTTGTCCCAGGTGTGTTTTTAGTGGGTGGGACTTGGGTGTGTGCATAGCTTCTGGGACTACAAAGGTATTTTTGCATCATACTCTAACACTGCCTGGATGTGGTTCTGTTACATTATAAGGAAACTCCTTGGGAAATGCCAACAGTTTTGAATTTTTCCTTGACAGGAAATGAGAAAGCCACTAGAGCCCCACTCATTGGATCACTTAACCTCTATCAAGTAAGTCAACAACTGTTTTGTAAACTTTCTCATGTTTCATTGTGTTCTTCACACCTGAATCTTCAAAGAACAATTAAGGAACAGTTATATCATTGTGACAGTTTCCTCATGCTCATGACTACTCAGACTGTTTACTCTGAAAAAGTCTGAAGTGCTTCTAATAAAATGCATGTAAATGTCAAAGAGAACAGCAGGAAATCATTAGACTGGACAAAGAACATGTTTACATTTTGGCTTGATTTTCACCAACTTCTGTGATTTCATAGTAATGATAATATTGGTTTAAATATATACTCAATTTGTTTAGCATAGTATTTTTTTCATTGTGTGTAATGCTGTTGTTTTGCTCCCTTTTTTCTTTTTTCTTATCCACAACACCAGAAGTGAAAGATCTCTGCTGTCTTGTCGGACCTCAGATGTGGAATCAATAGGAGCCCTGAGTACCACAGAAACTACCTCAACTAGCATTTCGAGACAGTCCAGGTCCGTCTGATATGCATATTGAGTTTATTCCTGTATTCCATTGACATTTATTCTGAAATATGTTAATTAGGGTTACCACAGCTCCATAAAATAGTTTATATTCCAAAAATTTAGAATTTTAGGTCCTAGATCAGTGTTGTTTCACCGTATATCAGAGAAAACAAATCTGCATTAAGGGGAGTTGGAATCTATAATACACAACACTCCCTGTCCTTTCAACTCTCATTTTGAGTGAAGAAAAACACCCCCGAAATACCTAGGAAGAAATCAGAAAAAAATTGTTGAATCCTCAGTAAGAACCAGAGTATTAGACAGTTTGGAAAATGAATGAATATGTACATAGGCTTGAATCTGATGTTGACAGGTCTCAGAAATTGATTGGATTATGAAGTGAATCCAACTCATAAATTTTAATTAACTTCACTCTCTTTTATTTGTGCTTTCTGGGAAAATGATCACACTGTAATACAACTACTACATTTATCAGACTGTACATGTTACTGCACTAGTATGTTGCGATGTGGCATCCGCTTGCATCAAAAAACCATTCAGAAACAGCCGATTAAAAAATGATTCAGGTAATGTTACTTGCAACAAAGGACGTTTGTAGGATCTGCGTTACCAGTGAATGCTTCCCTCACACCATCACAAAAGTAATTGATTTTGCCTCATAACCTTTTTACTTTTTTGGTTGTATGGATGTGAGGTACATCTTGTGTACAATATCCTTGAAGTCTTAAATTTAAATGGTTGAATCCTGCACAAACACTCCATACAGTGCTTTGGTATTTGCCTCCTGAATAATTTTTTTCCTTCCTGTTTTCCTCCTCTTCCTTCCAGCCTTTGTAGCTCCAGTAAGACCCGCGCCACAGCCTGCATCATGCCTGTTTCTCCTCCACCTTTAAAAAGAAAACGTGGGCGGCCACGACGAGCCCTGCAGCCCCAAAACAACGAGATCCCACCTCCCAGCAATGTAGAGCCAAATCCTTCAGCCACAGAGATGCTTAGTCCCCTCCAAGGCCTGCCCTCCACAGACATAGTTCATGGTATGGACCCCAACAGCCAGCTGTCCCACCTTAGGAGCTCCATCAGCAGCTATTTTGGAGCTGCAGGACGGTTGGCGTGTGGGGAAAAGTATAAAGTCCTGGCCCGGCGAGTCACCCTCGACGGGAAGGTCCAGTACCTGGTGGAGTGGGAAGGAGTCACCGCCTCTTAAGACTTTTACTAGCATGTACAAACGCTGACGGCTGCGCTACGGACATGTGCAGGCAGCCTGTATTCAAAGCATTAATTGATATATGCTTTTGCTGTTTTGTTTTTTTTTTCTTTTTTTTTTCTTTTTTAGTTTAGACCAAACCAAGATTTCCGTGAGTTTATCACAGAGCCTACTGTTTGACTGCAGTCTGGGCTGATTACCATACATTGATGCATCATTTCTCAACACTTGTGTAAAGATGATAATTCCGTTATCGTTGGTATAAGGCGTTACACCAATTCAACATCTGATTTAAGTGTTTACAGAGCCCCCTCCCATTTATTTGGGGAAAAATAGCCGGTCACTGCACTGCACCTGCAGGCTTTCAGTGAGCCGTTAAATGTGCTTTTTTTTAATCCAGTGATATGCTCTTGTTTTCAGACTATTAAAGTTTGAAGCTATCCGTTTTTCTAATCGAATGTAGGTATTAAATGATACATACTGGAGAGGAGGAGAGGGGAAGTTTTTGGTTGAAGATTTTTCATCGCTTTTATTACTGCATTGAAAAGTTACATAAACATTTATCATCATTTATTTTCTTACCAGATTTGGTAAATAAAATGTGTCCGTTTACAGCGCAGTTCCCCTCCTACTCCAGTTCCAGCTGTGAGGACTTCATGTTGCCTTGGACAGACAGACTAGTGACAAATTAAAGGAAAAACAAACAAACCTCTTGATGAGCCACTGGGCAGTTTAGGTTTGCTTTAATCTGTAACTTGTCTGTATTCTGGCCTTTTTAGTTGTGCTCATTTGTGAACAGCCTGAGAAGAAAAAATAAGAGAGACGTGCTGCTGCAAATGTTTATTTTATATAGAATTATACCACATTTATTAATTGCCTTTTCCCTCTGTTGTCAGCCATGGGATCGCTTGCACTTAACAGTTTAGCTTGGAGATCAAAAAATTTGAGGATATGCTGATAGAATGCAGCTATGCTCATCTTAGTTAAAATTTAACATTTCAAACATGGCCATGATGCCAAGGAAAATCTGAAAATAACATTCCTAATAAAGTGTAATTTCAGTATATAAATATTCATAAATGCAAAGCCCATGGGGAATTTCTTAAGTTATCTCCATTGTCCAACATATTTTAAAGATTTTTTCCCCCCTTTTATTATCTTGACTAAATATCCCTTTACTCATTTTGATTTTGACTTTACTAAAATTACTTAAGGACCTACTTTTTATATATATATCGTGTAGTTATTTAAAACAAAGTGCTACATAAGAAAAAAGAGGTTTACCCAATGTGACTTCAGAATTCTTTTTTTCATGCTGCCTATGCAAGTTAAGGCCTGGAAATGAGTCGTTAATTTGTTATTTGATGATGAGGATTCCTAGCTTGATTATTTTTAAGGTGCAACATATCTGATGTTATAAATAACTGTGTTTTACCCGTGTAGTTGACACACTCAGAATAGGCCCAAATACTTCACTGAACTGCATAGGCAAGCAAGACAGGTGGTTTTGTTGTAAGTTATTTACATTGATGGTCAGTATTTTCATATCAAGTTCTCTGTCACATGTTAATGTTGTAAGTGGTTTTCTTTATAGAAAATTGTTAATTTTACTGCTTGTATCACTTGTTCATACTGAGATACAAAACAATCACTGGAAAGCTTATGTGCTGTATTTAGTAGCAAGAGGTAAATATTCAGTCAGTCTGGCCATCACTTTTTTGGAGATGTTTCTGTTATTGTGACTCAGAGACAAACACTTGTAAAATGAGCAGACCTTTTTGACATTAATACCTCTTCATTGAAAGGATGTTGGCAGTTCAGTTCTGTTTCAGCTCTCCAGTCATGCTGTACCATTGGCTCCCAGCAGGCTTCTTCAGCCAAAGATCATACGAGTAACGTCTGCTTTGTCTCTTGAGATTCATCGTATCACATTTTATACATCACTGTATAGGGTGACCTTTTATTTTTGAACCTTTTTTTTTCTACAGAATAAATAAAAAGCTGATATTTTCAATTGTTAAACTGTCTTCTCTATTGTAATCTCACAGGCGCCGATGTTCGCGGCCTGTGTGATCGACGAACTGTTGAACCAATCATTTGAGAGACACAACTGTCTGATCCAATCATAAAAGTCGTTGTTGGGATGTGGGCGGAGACTAAAATTACAAACCGTTTTAGCCACCATGGGTTTAGAGTGGTCAGAAGGCTCTTCAGAGTGTGTCATTCATATTTCTTGGCTCCTGGACAAGCAAGATAGTATTTATTATTTCAGAAAACAGTTACGAGACTTATTTGCTTGAAATTTCCGTTGGGTCTTTTGCTTTGCCTCAATAATGTGAACTCATTAACCACCTGTTGAATCGGTGAGCATCTTTGTTTACACTTAGCGTAGCTATGCTAGCTAGTTTACAGTGCTACGGTTAGTGTCACTAAAGTTCAACTTCTCACTTCATATTACGGCTATAAATGAGTTCTGTATCTTTACAGACGTTCAAACAAGTTGGAAAGGGCGCTTAAGTATCTTAGCGTTTAAAGCAACCTCAGGTTATTACAATGATTTGTTGACATGAGCTGCCTGAAGATCATTTTACTACAGAGACACTGGTGTGATGTTTGAGGACGAGGAGACTTTAATTGAATATGTGTCCAGTTTAAGAAGTCTACTTCGTTTGACGGAGCCCTGCAGAGTGTTAGCCAACAAAAGAGGTGAGTTAACTACAGGCTGAACCAATCTATAACCTCAAACTTGATATTAAGTATACATTAACTAGATATAAAGTATACTTGCCAACATCTGATGCACAGTACATCCAGCTGTTAAGTTGGATTTCGAAAAAGTTTGTTTGGTAATGTATGTCATCATTCTCATTACTTGATTTATTTAGTTTATTTTTGTCACTTTCAATACGTGCAACTGAGACATGTGAGCCAATAATCATTGTGAAAACATAACAGAAAAAAGAAAGTGAGGTTGCAGAACTCAGTAAAACATTATACTATGCAGTCTTACCTTTCTACATCCTCTCATTTGACATTGTTTTGTCCATATGTCTTTGCATTGTGAATATACATCCAGTCGACCCATATGAGTTGAAGATTTACTGAACCCAAATAGAGGTCACACTAAATACTGACTTTAACTGCAGAAGTTGCTCTGATTTGTGTGTTTCAATACAATGTACATATTTCCTTCTTATTTCTTGTTAGAAAAATGCACACATGTCCATTACAACCCTGCAAAAACATCAAAGCTAAAGGCTGCATAAGACTTTTGCAGTGCTGTAAATGTATATTTTATACTCCCAAAAATACAAAATATAAAACAAAAATCATATACTAGTGATGAAGACTAGTTTTATTTGTTAATCATCACACTTTTAATTAGATATGGTTATGAAATCTAGAGCTTTATTAATTTTCCTTATTTTCAACTATTCGAATAACTGAGTTGTATCTGTCTTGTTTTGGTGAACGTACAAATTGCTTAGTTCATAATTGACTCGCTCTACTTGGAAATGACTTGTGGAAACAGTCTGGAGGCATCTTATCTTCTACTTTATACATGATTTGTGTAATTTAAAATCCACCATATTAAATGCTTTTTAAATAAAATAACACATTTACTGATGTAGTCTGAACACCAGGCAGACTGTGAATGTTGGTGACACAGCTGAAAGATGCGCTGTCACTGATCGTCTTAATCCATTCATAAACTCTACACCAAACTGCTTTGTGTATCAGTATCCTTGAGAGACATTGTTTTTTGCAAGATAAAGCTGTTCAAAGCAGTGTCATTAAAAATACTGTTACTCGGAGAGTTGTTGGCTGATGTGCCCTTTAGCAAGGCACTAACAATGACACCCCCCCAGTTTGCTCCCTGGGCGTCTGATATAGCAAGCCCACTGCTCCTAGCATGCAGTGTGTGTGATGCATAATCTAGTGATGGGTTAAAGGCAGAAGATAAATTCCGATGTGTGGTGCATGTGTACATGTGTGAACTCCTGTTCTATTCTATTCTATTCTATTCTATTCTATTCTATTCGCACATATGTAGGGGAACAGTAGGCTACTTTTCTATTTTTCCGAAACCCAGTGGACATGTTTCTATCGTGGCCTCTGTTTTTTTCTCTACTTTAAATCTGATTAATAGTAAGTAAATGTTACATACAGGTCATTCCATGCCAACTCATGGGACCTTCCAAAACCCTAATACTCCTGTAGCTCTGAGGTTTTGTTGTTTGTTCTTTTGAGTAAATGTTCATAATTACTATGTATTTTCTTGTTTGACCAGTTGCTTATTTTTCACTGCTTTGGGTTGAAATTTTTTCGTAAACATCCAAGAAAATCAAGAAAATGATCACTTATAACATACTATATATTTGTGTAAAAGGATTTTGCCAAAATCAAGTTATTAAAATTGTCCTCTTATCATTTACATTTACATTTATGCATTTGGCAGACACTTTTTTCCAAAGCGACTTACAGGGAAAAACCAATCAAATCAATCATTCAATCAATCAATCAAATTTTATTTATATAGCGCCAAATCATAACAAAATTTATCTCATGACACTTTACATATAGAGTTGGTCAAAACCAGACTCTAAGCCAATTTACAGAAACCCAACAGAATCACAATCACTTATCACAAAGACACACTTATTTTCCTCCTCACCTGTGTTGTTCTTCCTCTTTAGTCTGGCTCGGTAAAGACCGGGTCAATAGAGATGGACTCTCTTCTGACAAGGAAGAGGATGGGCTGTGTCCGTCAGGAGAATGCCAGTGACCTTGAAGCTGTACAGCTGGAACTATCCACTTCCCAAAATCAGGTGAGTAAGAATCCGGAATCTTTTATAAATATTTACAGTAAAAGAAAACTTCATTCAGCCCTGCGATGAATTGGTGACATGTCTAAGGTGTACCCCACCTTCGCCCATAAGTAGCTGGAATAGGCTTCAGCGACCCCCATGACCCTAGTGAGGATAAAGCGGGTTCAGAAAATGAATGAATGAATGAAAACTCCATTCTGCTGCAGATCATTGTTTGAATTACCCCATGACTTTTAGGAGAACTCACTTTATTATGGTCACAAATGAGGGATACATTTCTAAAGCACTTGATTTACCTCTTATTTGTCATTATTGCATTTAATGAGAGTAATAATAATAATAGTTTAATTTATATTTTATATTTAGTTTATATCAGTAGTAATAGTAGTACATTTGAATGTTAATAGGAAATATTAAAGTATGTATTGTTGTCTGTTTTGCAAAAGCAAGAAGGAACATTCAGTCCTTTCTAAACATTGTATCTGCTGTTTGTGCCATTTTGAGATGATACACATAGGACATCTTTGATTTTTGTTTCTCTAAATATGGTCAGAAACATCTGTAATGGCCTAATTTAATGCTCAATCTATGAGAGAATAGGAAGGCTTGGCAAAAATAGCATTTTAGCAATAATTTATAGACCCCACAGAATTCTACAAATCAAGTTTTCATAGGACCCAAACTGCTGGATCTTATATAGTTCAATTCTATGGCAGATAATCATAGTGTGAAACATGTGAACGTGTGATAAAAAACATTAATAAATTTTCTTTTTTGCATGTTTTTTTTTTTTGTAGGTCCACCTCAGCGGTGCCAGGGTTGGGGTGAAAAACAATGTGACTCTCATGCGTGAGCAGATTCATCATCTTGAATCAGAGCTGGTGGCTCTAAACAAACAACTAAAGTAACCTCATGACCTGACACACAAACATATTTATCCATCTAACACACAGGATCTATTTATTTGAAGTAGCTGAATTCTCAAGTAGCCTTATAGACATGAAACTGTGAACTGGTATCAGGATTATGTAAGACTGCAATGTTACTGAGAGTCATTTGTAACAGGATCATGTAGCCCTTTAACCAGTGTACACATTTTCATCGTGTTGGAATGTAGCTTTAATGATTCCCTCTTCTCCTTATTTTGCTTTTCCATTTGCAGATCATTGCATTGACACATGTTATTAAAACATTCCTTCCTTGCTTTCATTTTTCCAGGGCAGCAGAAATGAGGGCAGATTGTAGTCAGGAAGCAGCCGCCCACAGTGAAATGGTGGTGGTGACTCTAACTGAGGAGCTAAACACCCTCAGAGATGAGCTGGACAACAAAACCTCACTGAGCAAACGGTGATAACTGAATCTGGGACTGTGTTCAACGCATACATTTATTTTGTCAGAGTCTATTGCAGCCTGACATTTTAGAAAGAAGTATGGAACTCTTATTTAATCATATCACACCTTTTAAATCCACCTCCAACTCCAAAAAGTTATTCATTTTTGAGCTTAAGGTGAATGACTGCTGTGCAATATTTGATGTTCTTTTCTCATAAATTAAATTTTAAGGCATGTGGTTGAGGGCAGGATTTATGAGATTTACAAATATTTAACAGTGAATCCAGATATTATCTGCAGCTTTTACTTGTGAATTGTAGAAACCTGAAGCCATCACTGCTCAGTAGACTTTAATGAATACTGGAAACAGCTTGTGTTCAGTAGTTAAACTTATGAAATGGACAGTATTTTAATTTTAAACCTTTGAGCAGGTATTGAAGCATATTTAATTAGTTAATTTGACTTTTTTGTAAGAACCCATCAGTATCAAATTATACTTCTTACAGAGTATTCTAGGATGTCTTTTAACGTGACTAGAGGGGATTTTGAAACATTTTGAATGGATTGAATAAAAGATTGCCTTGCAAACACAGCAATACAATGCTATTGAACATAAACATTGTATTCAATAGTATTCTTTCCTCGGTTTTCCCTGCCATTAAAAACAGGTACACATATTTTAATTCCCCTGTCAGTGCCTTTGACTACAGTACTGATGAAGATCTGGAGTTGGTACCTGAGCAACTTCAGTGGCAGTACCCTAATGCTAATGCTGAGTACTGTGTGTGCATTAGGTTGGGTAAAAGGTAGAGAATGAATTTCCCCACATGGATAATAAAGTGAGTTAACCTTTTAACCTTTATAATAACAGCAGAGTACATTCTAAGCAGAGCTATTTTCCCCTTTGTTCTACTTTATTATAGAGCTGAGCAGCAAAGGAACCAAGCACTTGAAAATGCAGAGAAACTGAAAGAAGCCTTCAATGATTACAAAGCCACAATTTCCATAAAACTTAAAAAGGTGAGGTGTATTTGAATGGTTTAAGTCATTTTTTTTTTTTGCATGTTGGTGCCAAATGTGTTTATATTTGTTTTTCAGGTAACGGAGAGTGAGAGCAAACTAAAACAAAGTCTCACTGAGTGTGACAGAGAAAAAGAAGAGTTGGAAATGAAGTGTTCTGTGATGGAGAGAAAAACAAAAGAGCAGAGTGAAACAATTAGGTACGTAGTCCAATAATGAAGTCACATTTTATATGCACACAACGTTATTTCTGGCCACTCTTAGCTGAATTAGGTAATGTATGATGTGATTTATTTGTTCAGTCTTTTTTTCTTTAAGTTGTTCTTGGTAAAGTGACCCTGAACATATTACAGAATATTACACCCTTTTTAAATGAAGTTAAGTAAATTCTGCCGATCACAGAGCTACTCAGAAAAGACCTAAGAGAAGTATGAAGTGTGTCAGTGACAGAATGTAAAACGGTGAAAAATGAGGTAGTTTTGTAATAAATCCAAGTGAATAACACATTTAATTGCAGTGTCATATGTTACTTCAGATACAGGGGAAAAAAACACAGTAATATTAGTATAAGTTTATAGTACAGTGTAAGGTTCTTAAAAAAGTCTGGTCAGATTCATGACATGTTCTTAAACTCCATAACTATTCATACCTGTCTTCTTTTAACAATTGTTTATTTACCAGTCATTAAAACACACTTAACTGTGCTCTTGAGTGTGAATAGATTCATTTCTGGCCTACAAACAAATTCCAAAGCATGAAAACAATGATAAATGTCAGAAACTTTGTAAAAACAGCCATAAGTCGGAGAATGAATCCCGTTGTTTTTTTAATATTTGTGAAGAAAATTCAGCCACAGAATGTCAGAATGCTACACTGAGACTGCAGGCAAATGTGACCCAAATCCGATTTTTTGGCCCATATGTGACCTGTATTCAATCTGTTACAGACAGTTTGAACAGCACAAATCCAATTTTTTTCAAATCCGACCCAGGCCACTTTGATATTCGGTTCTCAATCCGATACGTATCTGATATTTTCCAATGCGACTTCAGTCTGAACGGCCAGGTCGCATTTATCTGACCTTTACGTCAATTGAAATCTGACAAATGTCACAATTCTGCGTCCCAGGAGGAGGAGGGGCAAGAAAAACATACTTTCGTAAACACAGTGCGTGCCTGCGTGGTCACGTATTACATCAGGACCTCTTTTGCACATATGGGTCACTTCAGGGTCACGTTCAGTTCATCCTCAAACCTGATAGAAGTCGCATTTAATGTGTAATATGAACGAGCACACCAAAAAAAATCGGATTTCACATCTTTAACCCATGTACTCCTGCATCCTCCTCCGTGTCCTTCAGCCAGATGAAGGAGGAGGTGAAGCAGGCCAAGGCTTCAGTCTCTGAATGCTCACACCTCCAAGCCCAGCTGGAGGAGGCCGGACGAAAGGTGTGTCACCTGGAGCGGCAGCTTGTGGAGCGGGTGGCGGACTGCAGAGACCTGGCCTCTCTGCGCCAGGAGCTGGATGATCTACGGAACCAGGAGCAGAGGATGGCCCAGACCCACAGAGAGGCTCAGCAGGTCCAGGCAGAGCTGAGCAGTCTGGAGGCCATTCTGGCTCTGCTGCATCTACGACAGGTGAGGAGGCTACACTGAGCTGTGGGTTTCCATGAGTCATGGTTTCCACAGCAACCAAAGAGCACTACGCTTATTCAGTTTACACAAATTTTAGGGGCTTGAACTTTTCTTGAGCCCACATTTATAGTTTTTCATTTATAGTATTTCATTTATTAAGATCCCCATTAGCAACTGAATCATCAGTTGCTATTCTTCCTGGGGTCTCCTCTACATTAAATTACAATTTTAATTATTTTACATTAATCTTACACCATTCACGCCCACACACACACAACTGGGACATATACAACAGCCCAATGCAATTAAAATAAATAAACAAACAAAATAAGTACTATACATTCGTACTCCTTCACCAAACAATAGCTGTCTGATACAAATCATAAGACGTCTTTCAATATTATCTTCAATATTATCAATAGTTTAATACTTCTACGTCACTGCATTTGTCCACACCTTTTAATTACTTTTCAGAAGTTCAGTTTTCCATTTTCTTTCTGTCCAGTGAAAACCATATATCTTAAAATCTGTTGAATGTTTGTAATAAACAGAGGAATAAAATGCTCCTTATGGTTTGAGAAAATTAATTCTGTAAAAAAAAAAAAACAGGATTTGCTGGAAATAGTTTTGTTAAAGCTGAAAACAAGCCTGTTTTTCTGAGCTCAGGAGTCAACTTTTTTTTTTTTTATAAGAAATATACATTACTCAGAGGATGATGCTACAAACTTATGATGATGTTATAATATATGATATATTGTTTTAGATTAAACTACCAACTGTATGTAAAGTACTTAAAATGATCTCATCAGTAAACATCTACAGCTATAAAATGTTACATACACATTAATATGGGGGTAAAATTATGAAAAGAAAAAGAAAAAATGACAGTGTACAGTTTACTGCAGAAGGAATATTTTTACTTTTCACACTTTAAATACACTTTGCTTACAATATTAATTACACTTACTTCAGTAAGTTTTGAGTTTTACTTATAGCAGAGTACTTTCATTTAAGTTCAATTGAATAATAAATAATACATTTCATTCTTTATTGCTGAGAAATATGTGTTTACACCTTTACATGTTTACTATTGTCATATTTTGTTTTTTGATGTCAGGGTGATGTGGGACCCCTGTGTGTTAGACCCTGCCTCTTGCCCCCAGTTGACTATTTAGGAGCTGCGCACACCCTGAAGCTGAAACCAGGTAACACTGACCAGCCCTGAATGACCTACATCATAAAATCTGGATTATTTAAGTGGACTATCAGGAGAGTCGCCCAAATAATTATACAGTATTTAATTTATTAGATATCACAACATAAATACATTAATGCATGACTTTAATATTTGACTTTTCTTCCTAATATAGAAAATAAATAGATCATAATATTTTGTCCTGCTCTTGCACATTTAATGTACATTTAATAACATGAGTCCTTACTGTGTCCACAGTCTAATGTAGTGGAGAATGTGGGTTTGAACTCCTGAAGTGAACTGTAGATCTAATATATGACATTTTAAAACAGAAATAAAAAGAGCTGATGTCAGGGTTATCACTTTATATACGTGATTAAGACCTAAATGATTAATTCAGTATTCAGAATTTAGTTATTTTTAAATTTTTTTGCTTTTTTGGTTGAAATTTTTCATAAATTAATGACTGTATTTTAATATACATCTTTCCTTTTTGTCTGCTTTATTTTGTATTTATAAATCTAAGTTAAATGTCAAATGTAACTATTTATAGATAAATACTTAACTTTTAAAAGTGTTTGTAATATCTAAAAAAACACTGTAGAATAATGCATTAATATATATTTGGAATGTTTCTATTTCTATACATTTCCAATTAGATATTGTTTAATTAAATCCTGTTTAATTATTTATGAGACCTTCCTAGTTCTCGAATTCTTCAGACAGAGATATATATATGTCACAGTAGAGATTGAAATCCAGTAGGATTCCTAATCCTACTAGGACAGATAGGAATTGTAGTTTGTCCTAGGACAAACTAAAATTGAAAATTGACAGACTAAAATTGACTAAAATTGACTAAAATTGACAGATTGAAATTTTAGTTTGTCCTAGGACAAACTGAAATCCTACAAGAAATTAGGATCTGAAGATTGGAATTCCAATCTGTCCTAGGAGAATTTAACTCATAATGGCCCTATGCAAATGTGTCCATTTACATACCAATGACATTTACATACGGCCATTGAATAAGGTTGGACCAAACGGCTGGCACCCTGGTTACAATGTGTATTAACCGAAGGGACATATACTGTATCTAAGATTTCAGCTGGAATAGTGATGGCGAAATTGTATGCTTACCTATGCTGAAATTGACTGGAATTTTGGCTGTGAAATGATTCAGTCTATTTTCCATACATTTTGATATAATCTGACATTCTCCTAATAGAATTCGAGATTGTCCTGACAGAATTCTTATATTTTTTGCCGTAGGACAGACTGAAATTCCAATCTTCAGATCCCACTTCCAAATAGAATTACAATCTGTCCTAGTAGGATTGCAAATTCTCCTAGGACAGATTGGAATTCCAATCTTCAGATCCTAATGTCTTGTAGGATTTCAGTTTGTCCTAGGACAAACTAAAATTTCAATCTGTCCTAGTAGGATTAGGAATCCTACTGGATTTCAATCTCTACTGTGACATATATATATATATATATATATATATATATATATATATATATATATATATATATATATATATATATATATATATATATACATATGTTTTTTTTGTTTATTTTTTTTCCCCCTCATGGATCCATTTTTACCAATCTGAAGACTGCCTGTCCTGTTTTGCATAATAAACTAACTGCAGTGTGACCCGTGTGCAGGCGAGGGCTACCAGCAGCTGCTGCGAGCACTGCAGTCGATGGAGGCCGATCGGACCAAACACAGTCGTATGGTGGAGAGGCTTCAGGAGCGTCTGAGTAGAGCCCAGGAGGAGATCTCCTCCCTGCAGAGCTCCATGGCCCAGAGAGCCTCCCACTACCAGAGCCTCCACACAGAACTGATGGACAAAGTCAGCCAGGCCACAGACACAGAGAAAGATGTAACTATTCTCACGTCCTTCATCTCTTTTCGTAACATCCATCACAGGCGTCCAAGTTCAAGTGAATTGTAGAGATCATCACATTTTGTTTAGTCTTGCTCTTGTGTATTTAATGTACACTAAATAACATGAATAAATACTGCGTCCACAGTTTAATGCAGTGGAGAACGTGGGTTTTAAGTCCTAAAGTGGACTGTAGGTCCGTTATATGACATGCTAAGCTGCTAATATTTTTCCAGGCCAGTCAATTCACATTTTTTGCTGAGTGTCATCATAAAATTCATGACAAATATCTGATTAACTATTAGAATTTGAGAATTAGCTGTAAGTACATGGGGTATAATTTTTACAATCATTTTAAGGAAGAATATTTTAATATATATTGTTATCTCATTATTACGTTATTATTCACTGCCAAAGTCTATACTTCCTTTATTCTGTATTAAAATGACTGATACCCAGATATTCATCATTGTTTCAATACTAAAATAATGAGGTATAATAGAACTAATGCTTTATTTAATGTAATATCGTGTTGTAATTGTCTAAAAAATAAATACATGAGTTGTTTCTAGAGTGTCTGTACTCTAAGGTACATTTCAGAATTTAGATTGTGGATCAGGATTGTGATTAGAAACACTGTGATCTTTTTGCCTCTGATCTCCCATCCCTAATCTGTCATTTCATGTTTCTTTGTTTTTATAGATAAGTACATTTTCTAACAGACTTTCTTTTTCCGTTTTGTATTAATGACATTTACAGACTCTTGCTGTTTCCCTGTGTTTTCTTCACTGCAGTTAAAAAGAAAAAGTGCACGTGTGGCAGCACTGGAGAAACAGTTACAGGAGAAGGCGTCTGCCTACAGTCAGGCTGCGCTGAAGAACACAGAGTTGGAGAATCAGTTACAGGTATAAAACATCCTGGTATTCTCAGTTTACAGCAACTGCTTCAAGTATCACAAATTACAATTTACAGCATCAACTTCTATCTTTATTTTTAATCAACTGCAGGAGAAGACGAGTGCTCTTCAGCATTACCAGTCACTGATGAGCAAAAAGCAAAGAGAGTACCAGCAAACTTTGGACAAGTGTAAAAAATCACAAGTTCAACAAAACACGGAGCAGCAGCACCGGATAGAAGTGGTGATTTATGTGTTGTGTCACTTAAACGCCTTGTAGACATGAACTCTGAGAATGTTAGGTTTAGTTTGTATTTTTGGAAAATGCTCAATTTTTAGTTGTATTTTTTTTGTTTGAGTGGTAGGTTTAGTTTTTAGTGTTAGTTTTTTTATATTATGGGATACTGGTCAAGGGTGAGAATTGCAGAAGTCAAAGAAGTATAATAAAAACTCACCGTCCATAAAGCACATTTAGAAGAGATTTTTTCATATGCATAATTATTATCTAGTAAACCATATACTTTTCTCATGCAGCTGCAGTTGTCTGTTGAAGAGGCCCAGTCTCGGGTTTTGGAAATGGAGCAGGAGCTGAGCTCACTCCAAACAGAGCGAGACGAGGTGCAGAATGCAGCTCTCCTGCTGCAGTGTACGGTGGAGCAGCTCACACAGGTCAGAGACATTTAGAGACTTGTGAAAGTTGGAATCGTCCAAACATGATGAAAACTGTTACAGTTTAGTCTGAACCGTGGATCGACAAACAGCAGGAAACATAATCAAACTAATCAAAATGATGTGATTTCAGCATCCAACTCCATTCTTTGACTTTAGAGCTGTGTCCAGTGGTGAAAATGACAGCAATGCTTTTATTTTTCATACCAGTTCTCATTCTCATCTCATCACATTCTGCTGCTTTAGTTTAGATCAGTGTTTTTCAACCTTGGGGTGGCCTGAAATTTCTAGTAATTGATAAAAATAAAAACTTACTAATAAAAAATATATGGTGAGTAGAGAGAGGCAATCCCAATACATAAAAGAGATGACAAACTGTGAAGCTGAAACTGATGCACTGTGGTACTTTTTATCTCTCAAATGTTCATTGTGATGGGTTTAAGATGCTGCAGCTCTTTCATAATTCATAGTTTGAGTTATTGTTTGTTCAGTATTAATTGTCAGCCTTGTAAATACAAGCTGGACTGACTGTACATATCCTGACCGAGGAAAACAAAATTCTCACTTCGTGCAGTAATCTACACCAGGCAATCTGCCTCCGTCCATAATAGTATACATTATGTAGCCTAACTGTTGGTTAAAATTAATGTTTATTTACAACATAGTATAGCAAACTATTACATGATCAAAAACAAATTCATTTTAGCAAAAAACAATGTCTCTGTTTTGAATGTCTGGGGTCACCAGAAATTTGTAATGTTAAAATGGGGTCACGAGCCAAAAAAAGGTTGGGTACCACTGGTTTAGATCCTTTGGAGGTAGTTTTCAATAAGGGAGGTTGACTCACTACTTCCTCTAGTGGTCACATATATTCACTGAGACATTGGCCCCTGGGTGTGAATAGATTGAGTTCTTATCTGTGTAACACAATACACTAACATCTTTGGTGTAACGTCAGAACTCTGAACACACTAATAATATTGTAATGTAGAGATACTGCATATTAACACATTATAAACAATTGATTTTGTTTTTAATTTAATTAAAGGAGAAGCAGGTTGAAGTAAGACGCAATGAGGAGCTGCTTCAGAGTCTCAAAGAGCAGGCTGCCAAGGTTTGTTCAAAGAACTGATTAATAAAGAGGAACGCAAACATGTTTGTAGATTAATCTGCACATAAAGCAGAATTCTTTTCAATGGAAGCAGGACAGAGTGTATGAATATACAGAATGAATTTATGTCTGTACATCAGGTGTGTGAGCTCCAGTCGTCTTTGTCATTGTGTAAAGAAGATCTGAACTCCTGCCAACAGCAGATGGAGGAGATGAAGAAGAACTATGAGAATGAGCTGCAGAGGAGTAATGATAAGGTAGAGTCGAGTCCAGAGAAAATACAGGGTGCCCATAAAGTCTCTGTACAGTTTAACACATTTATTATAAAAGCAAATGAATCGACAAATCTGTGGAAGTTATTACAAAATGAGAAGTAGATATTGAAGGTTTTTTTTTTGTTCAGTCCACCTCTATATGGGCACCGTTACTTGCATGAAGCACATCGAGATGGTAGTCGATGTCTTGCCTTGTTTGGTGTATGACTCATCAATGGTGGCAATGGCATCAGTGATCTTTTGCTTCAGGTCGTTGGTGTCCTGTATCTTTGTTCAATAAACAACGTCTTCAACATAACCCCATAGAAAGAAATCCACAAGTGTTTGATTTAGGAACCCACCAACATGCAGTCCCCAATGTGGTGGTGCGCCATCTACCTGAAAAATGATGATTGGCTGAAGGTCATCCAGTTGTGGTGCCACATATTCAGTCAGAAGGTGAAGTAAACATTTGCAGTAATTGAGGGATTTATTTAAGAGAACCTGAAATACACAAATGCAATGTGATTTAAAAACTTTAATAACCACTAAGTGCAGAGAACAAATCTGATTAACACATCTCATCAGTTGCTTTTGTAATACATTTTTTAAAGTGTAAAGAGACTTTGTGGACACCCTGCACTATTAAACTCATATTTAATGTGTTCAACAGTAGACTTAGTGACTTGTGAGAGACTCGTCTTGAGCATCGACTCAGGGTTAGTATACGCTGATGCACAGTAGCAGTAACAGGAGAATTTCTAGCACACTCCCCTTCCTTCCTGTCATTGTTTGAGCAGATCCCAGCTGATCTCTCTTCCCTCTCCTCCTTCTTCAGGTGTCATCTCTGCAGGAGAAGCTCCACAGCAGCACTCTGGATTGTCAGAGTTCCAGTGAACAGAACCTGCAGCTTCAGCTTTCCCTCCAGCAGCAGCAGACCATGTTGACCGAAAGCACGACTCGCATCTCAGAGCTGGAGGAGAGTCAGAGCCAGCTGCAGAAACAGGTAGGATGGAGATAGAGTATCTATACTACCAGAACTGGTAATCCCACTGATTACTGAGCTATTTTAGTGCACAGAAAGCAGCTGCATTTAATTCAGATTAGTGTTTGTGACATGAAAGTCTATGGAAGCGCATTTTGGCCACAGTGATAAGGAAAGATCCTGCATGTCAAAATAATGAGCTGAACTGGGTCATGATTCTCCAACTTTCAGATACCCATCATGAGAAAAGAATTGTCACTTTGGGTGACTATCATCCTGTCTCATAAATAGTGTACAGTGGTGGAGAGAAGTTTTTGGACACCTCATGCATTTGTGACATACCGCATTAAGTTAAACATGTTTGTAGATTAAGCTGCACATAAAGCAGAATTCTTTTCAACGGAAGCAGGACAGAGTGTATGAATATACAGAATGAATGTATGTCTGTACATCAGGTGTGTGAGCTCCAGTCGTCTCTGTCATAGTGTATAGTGTCATAGTGTAAAAATAATGAGCTGAACTGGGTCATGATTCTCCAACTTTCAGATATCTGTTATCTCAAAAAAGAATTGTCACTTTGGGTGACTATCATCCTGTCTCATAAATAGTGTACAGCGGTGGAGAAAAGTTTTTGGACACATCATGCATTTTTGAGATATCACATTAAGAATCACTCTTAAGTCATTGTTCCATTTACATTTTGCTGTGGTTATTCTAAAAGTATTTAGCTGAAGCACTTTGGTGGTCTTTTTGACACTGTTAAAGGCCATTTTTGCTATAAACCCTGCTGGTGTGAACAATTTTTTTTCCCAGGTTCTGAGTTTGACTGCATTTATAAGACAAATATAATTAAAAGCTGTTCTTGTTATTACTTTTATGTGGCCATTTAAAGTCAGATTACAGTCAATCATAACATTCGTTTAATTTAAAATTGAGTGAGTGAGTGAGTGACTGACTGAGTCCGAACATGCAATAAAATTGAACATATATGTGAACAAGTAAAACATAAATAATAATAGAAAAATCAACAATCAAGACAATCTTAGAAAGAAGAACAGCACAATAGTTTTATTTACATGCCCAAAAAGGGGTGGGAAGAAGTGCAACTTCTTTAATCCCGCCCCTTCTCCATAAAATATTAATAATATATATTTATCTCCCTTTTCCTTTTCCATAACTCTTTTTTATACATATATATATATATATATATATATATATATATATATATATATATATATATTCACACACACACACAGACTCATACAGGGTGGGGAAGCAAAATTTACAATATTTTGAGGCAGGGATTGAAAGACAGTGTATGTCCAATTAGTTTATTAAAAGTCATGAGAATTTAAATCTTCAAATCATATTTTACTGCATTTCTAATGGTCTTGTTGTCTACCTCAAGTTCAGTTGCCATTTTTCTCATGGATTTGGTTGGATCCTTTAGGATTTTGGATTTGAGAGCTTTAATAAAAGCTTTGGTACGTTTTTTGTTGCTCCCTCCACTTTCAGACTTTCTCGTAATAGTTTTGCTCATAGTCATTCTCTTCTTTACATTATAAACAGTCTTTATGGACACTCCAGCTATTTTTGAAATCTCCTTTGGTGTGACGAGTGCATTCAGCAAATCACACACTCTTTGACGTTTGCTTTCCTGATTACTCATATGGGCAAAAGTTTCTGAAAAGGTATGGATAATAGTGTTAGGTATGATTATGACATCAATATATGTTTGGTTTCAAAACAATTGACGTAGTGCCTGCTGAGAAAAAACAACTAAATGTTCATTGTAAATTTTGCTTCCCCACCCTGTACATCCGTATTAATTGGTCAGCGGCTTAATTGTTTAAATTGTTGTATATTCTGAATTATAGCAAGGTACAATTGCAATGTTGCATAATCTTCTACTGTGTGTGCTGTGTATATTTGAGATTCATTCACACACTCATTAGTTTTGCTGTATTTCCTTCTGCTCAGTTAGTTTTTGCACAGATCCCAGGAATGTAGCTTAACATTATTTAGTTGCCTTTCAGATGCAAAAACACATTCCTCATCTACTTTTACACTATTTATTAACTGCTGAAGCATATTAAAATCACTAGCAGGAAGGCCCTAGAATTATTAATACATAGATATTTCAGGCTTCAACATTGTACAGTCTCATCCTCTGTGATATTTTGCACTAATTTGCACTGCATTTTACGACCTTTTCATTGCACATTGAACTCAGAAAGCTCCTTATCATCAAAGATTAAACATTTGCATATGTTGTAGATTTCTCATGCAAACACAAACAGGAGATAAAAACAACAGTGTCATTATTCTAACATGCACTCTGTTACGCCCTGCACACAACACAGATTTGTGGTGAATCCACAGTGTTGCTCAAGGGCTTTCTTCTTGAGCTTGTGATTTTATTTAGAGTTAAGAAGAAAATATAAGCCAGTGGTTGTACTTTCTGTCTCTCACAACAAACAGAGCATAAAGGTCTTCATTGAGGGAGCAGAAGAGTCAGTCTGTGCAGAAAACTCTGCTCTGGGTAGATATCAGATCACCCACAGGGAAGGTCTGAAGGAAGGTTTTTTAGTTGTTATGAGGGTTGTGCCAGAGATGGCTGCCAAAAAGTGTTCTTAAAATCCTAACAAAATGAATCTCATGACCAGTAAATATTACCCAACCGGAAGTTTTCTGTCATGATGTGTGAGATTTCAGTCTCTGTAGACCTCAGAAATATGTTCAGGGTCCTTGCGCAGGTCTTGGAAGTCTTAAAAAGTCTGGGATTTTGAAACACTGTTTACTAGACCTTGAAAAGTCTGGAGTTTTTTGGTGAAAGTCTTAATGAAGTATGGAAAAAAAGTTTCTCTCATAGTCAAATTTTAGTTTATGCTCGAAGGCACATAATCTTGTAAGATAAGAAATATATGAGGAAAGGATATTAATGAGTTAGTGAGTCCTACTTTAGGTCTTAGAATTACAACAGATTGCAAGAAAATATGAAAAATTTATACATGAAAACAAAATATGACTTCATTCGCATATTTGAAAAGGAGTGAGATGAAGTATAACTTTTAATACTTATAAAGCATATTGATTTGATTTCACTAACTGGTCGGTACTGGAATGATTCTAGTGAAACTTGTTTGTGTGATATCCATGCACGTTTGTGATTTTCATATGTTTTGAAAACGTTTCTGTCAGTAAAACATGTTTTACAGTGAATTATTCATTCATTCATACATTTATTAAAATGACCTTTTCTACTACACAAAACAGGTACAATGTCAACCAAAAAGTAGGCGCGCAAGTATAAAAGTACATAAAGTCAACATCTTGGGGAAAAAAAATAGCAGATTTGAAAATGTATGGAGAAAGTCTAAAAATTTTATTTGGATAAAGAACAAGCACCCTGTAAGTTATAAATTGTGTTTTTGTGTTTAAAAACCAGAAAATTGTGTTGTGTTTCATAGGTGTCTGGTCTGGAGCAGCAGCTGGAAAAGGCCCGGGTGTCTCTGCAGGATGAGGTGAGGAACAGGGAGCTGGACATCCTGGAGACAGACAAAAGTCTACAGGAAATGAAGAAAGATAACACACAACTGTCCCAGTCTGTCAGGTGAGAACACACAAACACACTGGGCGTCTGTATCGGATGAAAAGTGCCAAGATACCCAATGATTTCTGTCTGACTGTGTGTACTGGATGTAAACTTTGGCATTGATGTCATCAGTGCTACTGTATGTGGGTTATTTCAATGAACTGGTCCAAACACAATAACAAAACATATACACAGTACTTGAATGATTTGTTTTGGTTCTGATTGTTTTCATAGATCTCATTTATTTGTTTTGCTGTTCATATTATTTTTTTTAATGCGTGTAATATCACATTTTTAGCTGAACTGGTCACTGTACTGAGCTGAGAAAGAAAAATAGCGAAAATGTCACATGCAGAAATGTTCTACAGCACCGAGGCGACTGAAATCAGTATTTATGGCAATTATAGGTCAATGTGCAGAAGAATCCAGAGAACAAATGATATGGAGGATGAGAATGGTTTTGGGGGTGGATAGGTTCATGACAGGATCACTGGTGCTATTTTACGCTAATCGTAAGCAGTACTTGTAGTTTTCTGTTGTTGCTATTTTAAGCTGTTTTTGTGGAGCTGGTATTATTGACTCTTTTCTGACCTAATATTTCATCGCGTATTTTACTTGAGCTGCAGCGAAGACAGTCTGTGGGACAGTCTTATGATTACACCACATACTTTTTGTCTGTAGGCATGAAGCTCCCCGCCCCTTCATCTGTGAATATGAGTGAATATAAACAGCCTTTTCACTCACTGACAGAGGAGAACATTGCAGCACGTTTTGGTGTTAACATTGTTCTGCTTAAGAGCTTCAAAAAGAAAGTATGTTTAAGTGTAAATGTGGTGTTAAGAGTCTTTTCTAACAGTTCTCTGGGCTTTTTCTACCTCTGTCTACTATGGGTGCGATGCTCACATTAAGGTAATGGACTATGAGGAACTTGTATAGAACAGAATATGAGCTTTATGAATTGCCATGGTAATAATTCTTTCTTGCATGTGTTTTTTGTCTGTGCATCTACTGCAGCCATCTGACTTCAGAGATGACAAAGTGTCGCGTTGAACTGGTGTCGAAAGAGTCCGAGCTTCAGCAGCTGAAGAAAGATGTCGCTGTCAAGACGAGTCAGATCAGCCGCATGGAGGAGAGTCTGCAACACGTAAAGACCCTCCTCGACAGCAAGACCGACATGGGTATGACATGTAGAAACTGAAATATAAGATAAAATTTCTCATTTTTCATCTTACTCAGTTTATTTCATACATAAACATAATATTTTTGGCTGAGTTATGACCATCACTCACACTGCTTATACAGTTGTTTTGTCTTTTATGGATAGTTTTTCATCTGACCAAAGTAAATATATTTTAACCTGCACCAAGAAGTTTTTTGGATCACACCCTTTTACATTTTAGGCTGTCTCTGAGCAGGATTATATTATAAGTACTGCTTGGATATTTAGTTTGCTATTAGTTTTCACTTTGAGATTAGAAAACTGCAGGTGTTTTCTTGCTTAGTATAGTAACAAAAGAAAAAAAAATCAGTGGTACCAACTGCCAAAAATAAGAAAAATATTGGTCATAATTTATAATTTTATAATAAAATGAAATGATAAGAGTTGAGTTTTTACTGCACAATACTTTTTCTGACTTTTTGAGTGCCACTGCTGTCAAACACTCCATGTTACAAAGAAAAGATAACTTTGAAAATCATTAAAGCTAAATTGAAATTGAAAAATTATTTGAAAATCAGTGTTATCAGTCACTATTTTCATGAAACACTCTGGTTTCACATCACAGTGAATCATCTCTTGTTTCTCATGTGACTGTTACATGCAGCACATTATCTGCAACTGTAAGGCAGAATTTGCTTTTAGATGCACTTTAGTCACATCTTTGATCATATAAACCATAATTTAAACTGCACAACAAAGTTTCCACTGTAACAAAAGCTATTTTTTGTTAAAAATCCAAGGTGAAGTGTTTCACAAACACAGCAAAATAAAACAATGTATGAAATTATGTGGGTTTTAAAATAAAGCAGATGGGAAAAACCCAGTAAAAGGAGATGTAGATGAAAAAATGAGGTCCTTGGAAATCAGTGACTCAGCTGACCTGATTTGTTCAGGCAGATTCTTCCGGAGATATTTCTATAAATTATCTTTCTTCTGTAGTTTTCAACCAGGCCTCTGAACAGACTAAGTATCCTTGAAGTATTCAGTAAAGTCACCATTTTTTACTGTGTCTTTTTCATTCATGCTGTCCTTTTTTTCATCCCAGTGGTGGATCTGGAGGAGAAGCTGCACCGCTGTGAGGCAGACCGGCTGAACTCCATCCAGCGGGTCCAGGTCTTGGAGGAGCAGCTGCAGGCGGTGCAAGGTGAACTGGCCGACACCCTGGAACAGCTACAGGAACTCAGGGACGTTCTGCAAAGAACACAAACCATCGCTGATGAACACCAAGCGTCTGTGGAAAAACTGACTGTCCAACTTAGGTGAGGATATGCCCTCATGTAAAATATTCTTCTGCACTCAGGGATGAGTCTGAGATGGAGAAAATGTTCACATGTTCTTCAGATAATCATGTGCTGTATCTGATTCTTCTGTGTTTGGAACAGTCTCCATATTGTCCCTGTGCATCAGAAATGCACACAGTCGAACTCTGGTAATAACCCTGGTATTTGTGTAGATAATGGACGTTGTCGTGTGAAATCCATTCGCTGTAGAGTATCAGCAGCATGGTATGACATCCATTTCAAAATATCACAGTTTCATGGAATTACATAGTTTTTTTTTTGTATTTGTTCATTGACGTGGCCCTTACAGACATCACAGGATATGTTTTTTTGGTTGAAAATTGAAAACATTTTCTAAATGAAGTCTCCAGAAGAAAACTGTCCATCTAATGTTTGAAGAGGAGAGACTGGGAGGAAAAAGGGACAGTCATTTATTTTTTTCTCTGAAGGTGCTGTATAAATCAATGTCTCCTTTTGAATGACATTAATGGGGGAGAGAAAAGCAGTCTACACACAGGTGAGATTATCTGTCAGTGGAGTTTTTCAATACCTAAGATAAGCACATGTACACAGTTAGAGTAATCATCAGTTTTTATACCTTGAAAAGGTATATCAATGCAACTCTAGTTTGCTGTTGAAGATGTAAAAATATGAATTTCTGTCTATCGTTGTTAGGGTATTCTACTGTTTCGTATTCTTAAATTCTTTATTATGTTGATACAAGGTGACATTTGAGAAAAAGCAGACATACAATACAAATTGACCAAAACACACACACATAAGGCACTAAAAACAAAAGAACAGGAAACAGAAGTAAAGGTGAAAATAAAGGCTACTGAGGTGTGATTAGACTCAGTGTAATGGTTCATGTTTCAGAAGTTCACTGTGTTCCAGAGGAGGAAGATGGGTCATTATGTAATGTTGTGTCCTTTATTTTGATTGAATTTGTGTTTATGTTAAACAAATGTATTTCATGTCCAATGTAATTCATCTGTGTAATAACATCACTGACACTGTTCCAAACTGTGTACCTTTGAATGACGTTCAGTACACAACTATTGTACACCAAGCACCAAAACACACAAGATATGAACAGGACATGTACACACACAGACACTGAAAAAGCCCCTTATTGCAATACAACTGCTTTTATTCACAGCTGTTCATGAACCCCTTTACACACAAGAAATGGATTGAATAATAAATAAATAAATTCTCCTTCTGAACAGAACTTAGCCTTAAGCTCAGACTAAAAATGTTCCCTGTATTTAGACCAATGATCAAAGATATTTCTGCCAGTCACGAGATATTTCCAGTGGTGCTTTGTCTCGCATATATTAATTTAATAGAGGTGTACTTACAAGTATCTGTGCATGGCTTCACAGTGAAAGCCAGAGGGAGTTGGAGGAGAGGACTCACGAGGTCCTGGACATGGACAATGCCCTGAAGGAAAGACAGGGGGAGCTCCAGCAGAGAGCAAAACTGGTACACACAATCACCTCATGCACATCGGATTAAATATGTTGAATTCCTTGCTTACCTGTCACCCCATTGTCCTCTGTTCTCTTTTTTTTGTTTGTTTGTTTTTTTGTTTGTTTGTTTTGTTTTTCTTGTCGTCTTCAGTTGGGCCAGTTGGACGTGGCTATCCGAGAGCACAAGCAGGAGATGGAGAGAAAGGTGGAGGGTCTTCAGCAGAGTCTGGAGGCCAAAGAACGAGAGCTGACAGACACACAGAGGCAGCTCCTAGACAGACACACACAGGTCAGGACTAATCAAAGAAAAAGAGGGCAAAATATCTGAGAAAGTGTTTCCACATGTCACAGCCTGACATCGAGTGACTCAGTCCAGCCGTAATGGAAGAGATTAGAGGCATTTTTGTTCTTTTAGGTGGATCTAAGATGATTATCTACAGGGAAGTAAAGGAAAGACCTAATGATACTGATGTGTTATCTGTTTTAAAAGCTGTAATAAATATTAATCTCTGTTGGAAAAACTGTAAATGTGATTGGAGCCATAAATTGACACTATTTTACATCCACAGTCAAAAGGAAGTGAACTGTTTATTGCTGTTTTGTGTTGTAAAAAAGGTTACAGTGACCCTTAATTACTCCGCCCCTCAAAGGGGAGACAAGGGGTATTGTTTTTGGTTCACTTTGTTAACACTCTAGCAGCAAAACTATTGGTTGAATTCATACTAAATTGGGTTTAAAGATGCCAGTGACCTAGAATAAATGTCTTTACATTTTGGGAAAAAACAGTAAAAATGAGTGAAAATAGAAGTATAAAGGCAAAACACTTTATAGTGGCCCACAATGTGAATCAGATCAAAATAGCAAATGTAAAATATACAGAAGAGCATTTGGAACTGAAGCAGCAAACAAGAATGAACATACAGTAGGTCGAAGTCAAATGGTCTGTTAAATACAAAATATAAACAAGTTTAAACTGTAACTGCAAAATAAGGCCCGCAATCTAATTTATGAAATATAACATGTAATCAAAAAACTGGCTGCGTCTGTGCTGTGTGGAAGAGGGTGAAACTGCATCCAAATAAAGAACAACTTTGGTGCAATGATTGATATTTGACACACACACAAATAATCAGTAGAGCATAATACTTAATGAATGAATGAAGACTTAAAAAGCATTTCTAATACAAAACCATTTTATTCCCTTTAACACTAAGATTCATATGGGTCTCACTGATTTTTACTTCATCTCTTTTGTCCCACTGACTAATTCATTAAGTTCTAATCAGCTTTAATGTGAGATCTGAGAAAGACAAAACATGAAATAATCATCAAATACATTTTAGAAAGAATATTTGACAAAATCATGTCATTGAATTTTTATATTGAGGGAAACAAACATTTTTCAATACTATCAACACATGGATCACATGATAATCCATAGTATGATATCAATTACTAATTCTTACGTGTGATGAGGTGTGTCATGCGAGAGCTCGTGAAACTTGTTGTGTTTTGTGTTAGGAGTCGAAGGAGCTGGTCCAACAGCTGCATGTATGTCAACAGAAACTCCAAACTCTGGCCCAGGAGTTAAAAGAAACTCAGCATCAACGAGAAGCTCTGAGGAAAGAGCTCGACACCACCAAACAACAGCAGAAGGAGAAGGTATATTATTATTGTTTGATCACTAGCATAGCTGTGTTTATTGTCTTCTTTTATAATGAAACCAGAGGATCCGTATCCATATTTTTCTGATTATCAGTGTCATTATATTCTTTTATTCGATACAATGAAGGTCAAACTGTGGTTCTTTGGCTCTGATGTTTCTGTTTCTAAGGATCTGACTGGTTGCACATCACAAGTAATAACCTATCAACACTGAAATGAGGGCATAATATTCATTTGTTTACAGTAATTATTATTTATTTATAGTCCTTCCAGTTAACTGTAAAACCTGACAATACTTTGACCGTCAATTTAATGTCGTTTGAGCAAAGTTTTGTGTTGGATTTTTTACTGCAAATACGTATCTTTTGCAAATATCACTTACGACACATCGTAAAAGATAAGATCAGAAAATTATTCCAGTAAATCTCATATTGTCTGAATAAAACACGTCGAAGCAAAGGGAGGTCACACAGATAACTGACACTTTGGTCTAAAGAAGCTATGAATTCCCTGAAACTTTTGTTTTTAATGATACATTTACATATTTCCTGTATATCTGGGTTGTATCTTAACACAGAGACTGAGAAACTCCTCCATGTGGTCAGCGGTGGCCTAAGACTTTTGCACCACACTGTGTGACATACATAATTTCATTTTGCCACGAGCATATTTAATCCATAAAGACTTAAACAGCCACAGGTGACCAAAAACATCTACTGATCTAAACTTTTTAATGCCTGTTGATCCACTAATCCTATCAATACATGGAAATAAATGGTGTAAAATGCAGTTTGTCATCCTTTCATGGTCATCAGATATGACCCATTTGGACATTCAGAGGCTCTGTTACCGTGGAAACACTATCATCTACTAAAAGACTGATTCACCAGTAAAACCAGTGGAGTTGGATCAATGACAGTGGATGGACACACTTGTTTTTATGTTCAGTTATTGATATCTTTGCTGAAAAAGTCAGTTTTCTCTGTTTCTGATTAAATAAACCTCAACTTTAATCAGAACTTTTATGAACATCTACAGTTGCGGAAAAAATTATTAGACCACCCCTTGTTTTCTTCAATTTCTTATTCATTTTAATGCCTGGTACAACTAAAGGTACATTTGTTTGGACAAATATAATGATAACAACGAAAATAGAGTTTAATTTCAGAGCTGATATCTAGCCATTTTCCATGTTTTCTTTGATAATAACCAAAATCACTAAATTTCTTACATCAATAGCTATGGCATTGTACTGCCAAAAACAGTGCTTTTAGGCATTCCATGTTTTTTTTTCTGTCTGTTTTAGTCACATGATACACACAGGAGTTAGTACTTGATTGCATAACCATTATTTTTGATTACTTTTGATGGTCTAATAATTTTTTTCTGCAACTGCACATGATCTATAAGTGAAATATAGGAAAATACACAGAAGAAGGAGGATAATATTACAATCACCGGTGATAAATCACTTAAGAAAGGTTAAATATAGAGAAAAAATCATTTGGGAGCTGTCATAAAAGTAGCACTAAGTCTTTATGGATTAATGTAGATATTATACCAGAAAGGAAAGACATATACAGTGTTAAAGGCTTTGTAATTGCATGTTACAGCCTCCATCTTAAATGTTGCATACTGGTTATGACACATTTTTTTGAAACCATGGATGACTAATGGCTAAAGTGAACATTTCTGCTCTTCATTTGTTTCCATTTTTGTTCTTTCCAGGCGGTGGTATTTATTTTTCGTTTGTTCGTGTGTGCTTTAATGTGTCTTATTTGCTGTGCAGGATGTTCGTCTGAGTCGTGTGGAGGAGGAGCTGGTTCTGAAGGGGACCCTCTGGGTGCAGTCGGAGGCCCAGCTACAGGGCATGATCACCTCCTTAGAGCAGGAGCTGGAGCTGGAGAGGGAGCAGCACAGCAAGGAGGTACAGAATCAACGACCTCCATCTGAAAAGTCCACATTCTATCACAAATATTGGAAATGATATAATATGCAGCAAGAACTGGACTTTTTTTCTTTTTTTTTTACTTAATTTTTATTTTGTTTTGCTCATACAAATATGCAAAGTATTTTATATACATAACACAGTGATTAAAGTGAGGAAAGAAAAAAAACTGAACTTTTCTGAGCATTTCATTCTGCATGCTCTTAGGTGCGTTCTGGTGCACTTTGGGAGCAAAAACCTGTAACGCATTAAGGTTCAAAATTAATAAAAAAAAAATACATCTCACACAGGAATATGGTCAAACAACAGAATATTTAGACAAAATACATTGGCGGTAAAATAATCAAAGCGAATCTTGTTTCCAGAGACATGAAACGGACCACGTGTCATCAACGGACCAATCAGAGCTGTCAATACAAGTTCCGCGTTATAAACGAGCATCTCATCGGTTGAGATGAATGGAGAAGAAAGCAATATGGCCGCGCCCATGAGACAGACCCAAATAAACATAGTTTACAGTTTTCGGAACGATTTATGTGTAATTTTCGGGCTGAAATGTTGCCAAACCAGACGGAAATGATCTGGACACGTTTAATTTACCGGAGCATATGCTCAGTTTTTGGAAAAAAATGGATTTCCAGCAAAAACCGGAACACTTTCATCACTGATAACATATCTAATCAAACATCCCTATATGGCATATATAAAAACATATGGATATCTGCAGTAGATATTGATTACAGTTAGAGTCACAAATTAAACATGAATGACACTATAAAGAAACTATAATTGCAAATAAAATAAGGGGAGGAAAAAACAAGCAAACTCACATGTAGATGTCCACTTCTGAATGCTTATTGCAAGGAACTGGACTTTTATAGCATTAGAAGAGATATGCAAAGAGGAAACTCTGGTGGTGTTTTGTAGCTTTGAGTCACATCCACTGTTGGCTTATAGATCCATTTTATGATCACAGTGATAAGGTGGTTATTTGTCTCACTGTGCTGTTATCGCAGCAGCCTGACTCCATTAGATCAGCAGGCTCATCAGAATACTTTCCGCTTGTCTTTCTTCATCTGTACATTGCCCGTCTTCAGAGTTTCACAATCTGCCTTTCTCTGATTTCTTTTTCTCTATAAGAAAACATCAACGATGCTGCCTGAGTTCCTTCTCATCTGATCACTTTATCTTCTCCACCATAAAACACATCACACTGAAATGCCCTGTAATTTTGATGCGGCTATTTGTTCTGCTCCGTTGTCCTGAAACAACCTTTGGACTCAGCGACATAAAAAAGACCTGGATTATAATAAAATGACCTGAATGTTACGGTGCTGGAACTAAATGAGCACTAAATGAGTTAAAGCCATGAGGTAAATGAGTTAGAGGCACATCTGGCTGTAAATGTTAGGACAGATTCACACTGACTCTGTTCGATCCTGGATTTGATTAAGTTTTGAGGCTTCATGATTCTTTAATTCACTTATATGTTTGTGTTTAACCTTATTAACTACCTGTTTTAGCCAAGACACCGATGTAAAAGCTTGTGTTCTTCCTCATCAAAAAATACCTGCATTTAAAGGTCAGAAGGTCTTAATATGATTTAATATTGGTAAGAGCAAGTTCAAGGAGATAAATCTGGAGAACAGAGCATTTAGTGTTTTGATGAAGGCTGTTACACATTGATATTTGAGATGAAGTTCTCAAATGAGGAACTTTAGAGATGCATGGGGAGTCAGAAATGCATAAATCTGTCATAAAAACCATAAGCAAACACCGTACATCCCCAAATGTTCCTTTTTTTTTTTTTTTTTTACCTCCGCCAAGGAGGTTATGTCTTCATCGGGGTTTGACTGTTTGTTTGTCTGTCTGTCTGTTAGCAAGATAACACGAAAAATTATGGACAGATTTTGATGAAATTTTCAGAAAATGTTGATACAGGCACAAGGAACAAATGATCACATTTTGGTGGTGATCGGGGGGAGGGGGGTGATCTGCCTCTCAGAGTGCTTTTCTAGTTCACATTGGGATACTCACCAAAGTCATTAAAGTCAGACTCTGATTTTCCTTTACATCCTTTTTACTTTTGTGCCACTATATATGTGAAAGAGTTCTTTAAAACACCTTAAATTAACTTAAGACCTGCATAAATCCTGAAGTTAAATAAAGGTTTATTTATAAAAAAGGTTTGATTATGAAAAAAATATCTGAATAAGTAGTCAGAGCCCATGGGTAGGAAACTCTGTCTGTGCTGTTCTAACCCTGCACTCATGGAGAAAACTCATAAAAACCTTATTTTCCCAACCACTCTCCTTTTTCCGTCCCAGTTGGACTCTCTGCAGCAGACTCGAGGCCAGCTGCTCAAAGTCTCCGAGCAAATCTCATCCACCATGCGATCGTCCCAGGAGCAGCTCACCACCAAGCTCCAGCAGTGTCAGAACCAACTGGACCAAGCAAAGGCCCATTTAGAACAAACTAAGACTGATCTCCATCAGAGTCGGGACCAAGCAAGTCACCTCCAAACCCAGCTGGCCCAGAGTCAGACCCAGCTCCTTCAGACCAAAGCTGAACTGGAACAGACCAGAGTCCAGTACGAGCAGACCAGAGCACAGAACGGTCAGCTCCATGCACAGCAGGAGCAGCTCATCGCCCAGTTAAACCAGACCAGAGTCCAGATGGCTGAGCTCCAGACTCAGCTCCATGTCTCTGAGAAGTCCATGGAGACCTCCAATGAGTCCCTGCTCATCAAGGTAGAGTTAGTAGGAGGATGACTCACTTGGATGTGAATCACCCAGGGTTAGAATAGTTGAAAACTAAAACTAACAGTGAAATAAAAATAAACATACAAAAATAGACCTCCAGTCACAAAATTCTGAAGATACTATTGGCATTGCATGTAAAAACAGAAAGCAGTGACAGTATGAGAACAAGATATGTAATGTTTTTGTTTTTTTTGCCATCCTGATTTTATTTGCAAATATACACACAGTAGTGGAAAAAAGTTGTGAGACACCATTAAAATTGTACACAATCTCAAATATTATCACTAATCAATCAATCAATCAATTTATTACAAATTTATTACAAACAGTCAAAATCGACAATTCATTTACAAGATACATTTTGTAATAGGACACCCCAGAAGCAGTCCTCAGCTTATAAATGAGGGTCCTTAGACATGTAGTGAGAAACATAATTTACATTATAATCTTTAATAAATTAAAATGTTCTAAATAACTACAAACATATTTTAAAATATTTACCTATCTAACAATGTTTCATTTCAAATCCTTAGATATGATCTAGGACTCATTCCTGAGTCCTATTATAGTCAGCTTATTCCAATATTCTCAGATAATTTAATAGTCAGACATCTTTTTTTATTACCTCCGCCAAGGAGATCATGTTTTTGCCAGCATTGGTTTATTTGTCTGTCTGTCTGTCCGTGTGCAAGATAACTCAAAAAGTTATGGACGGGTTTGGATGAAAATTTCAGGAAATGTTGATACTGGCACAAGGAACAAATGATTAAATTTTGGTGGTGATCGAGGGGGGCAGGCAGGCACTGATCTTCCTTAGCGGAGGTCTGTGCTCTCTGAGTGTTTTTCTAGTGTTTTTAAAGTCATGGCTGCATCAGATGGACACAAACAAATGCAATTGACAGGACAAATAACCCAACTAAATTCTTGCCAGTCCCATCATGTCATACCCTGGACATGTTTCATTATCTTATGGAAACATCCAGTTTTGACTTTGATAGAACAGAGCATGTGCAGAACGCAGCATGTGGGTTTGGAGAATGGAACAATACTTGACAGAGTTCAGTGACTGAAGAGCGATTCTTAATGTAATATGTGACAAATGCATGGGGTATCCAAAAATGTTTTTCCATCACTATACATTCTGCTATTCAAGCCTAAAACACATGTGAGGTAAAACGTGGAATAACGATGTGAATCTGAAACAGCAGATGTCAGCAGGCGATTGTTTTTAAAAATAATGATTATATATATGACACAAAAGCAGCATCCAGATAAAACCGAGACCTTAAGGGATGACGATGGGTCAAGGATCACGATTTCACTCTCAAAATACCTTAAAGAATTAGAAAAGGTTAAAAGCATTTTAAAAGTTTCTTAAAGACAAACATGACTCAGTTTGGTTATTTCATGTTCTATTATGCAGAGTGGAATTAAAGAGCTGTGACTCAAGTTTACATAGAGGAACTGTGATGCTGAACAAGCAGAAGAGCTGTCATTTATCTGGAACTACATGGCTAACCTTTGACCTTTGTTAAGCACCGATAAGCATGGTTATGACCACAAAAATGAAGAAGAAATGTTAGTTGTGTGGAGTGATCTGTGATGAACCACAGTAGTCTGTAATTCAATGCTTCTGCATAATACTTTTAAAACTAAACTGAAAGTATCCAATTTCTGACCATATTCATGTTGGCATGACTTAAAAATAGATGATAAAAGACTGAGAAATAGACTGAGAAATTCCTCCATATGGTCAGCGGTGGCCTAAGACTTTTGCACTGCAATGTGTGACATACATAATTTCATTTTGCCACGAGCATATTTAATCCATAAAGACTTAAACAGCCACAGGTGACCAAAAACATCTACTGATCTAAACTGTTTAATACCTGTTGATCCACTAATCCTATCTATACATGGAAATAAATGGTATAAAATGCAGTTTGTCATCTTTTCATGGTCCATGGTTCATGACCCATTTGGATGTTCAGAGGCTCTGTTACCGTGGAAACACTGTCATCTTCTACAACACTGATTCACCAGTAAAACCAATGGAGTTGGATCAATGACAGTAGATGGACACTTGTTTTTATGTTCAGTTATTGATGTCTTTGCTGAAAAGTCAATTTTCTCTGTTTCTGATATAATTAACCTCAACTTTAATCAGAGTTTTTATGAACATCTACATGATAATTAAATATAGGAAAATACATGATTTACACTGAAAAAAAAACGCAAAATAAGGAGAATAATATTAGAATCAATGGTGATAAATCACTTAAGAAAGGTTAAATATCGAGAAAAATTAATTTGGGAACTATCACAGAAGTAGCACTAAGTCTTTATGGATTAATGTAGATATTATACCAGGGAAAGGAAAGATGAATACAGTGTTAAAGGCTTTGTAATTGTGTTTTACAGCCTCCATCTTCAATGTTGCATGGTGGTTATGACACTTTTTTTTGAAACCATGAATGACTAATGGCTAAAGTGAACATTTCTGCTCCTCATTTGTTTCCATTTTTGTTCTTTCCAGGTGGTGCTATTTATTTTTTGTTTATTTGTGTGTGTTTTAATTTCTCAGAATAAAGATAAAACTACTTAAACACTGAAGCCCAAATCAAAAAACAAACTAAAAAACTAAATAGCCAAATCTAACTATAATTTCTAAACTATTCTAAATGTGTTCTTTTCCATCTTCTTTTCAGTATTTATTATTGTTTTCGTTTCCTTGCAGGAGTCTGAGGTGACTCGTCTCCAAGCCAGAATTTCCAGCCTGGAACGAGCAGCCGATCGCCAGAGTCTCACTCTCTACAACCACACACTCTCCCTCTCTGCTCTGCACAAACTCACACATTCTCCAGACCGACCCCCACCTCCCGCTCACTCCCCTCCATTCTCCCCCCAAAAAACTCAACCAGCTGTCTGTTCTCCTCCACGCAGTCACTCCTCTCACCTCCATCACACATACGCTGATCCGTCCTCAGCTCCTCACCTTCACAGCGGCAGCAGCGACTCCTCCCTCGACCTCCCCCTGACCCTGAAGGCCACTTTGAAGGAGGCGCTGAGTCAGCAGCCGTGGGAGGCGTCCTCCTCCTCCTCTATTTCCCCTTTCCCGGACACAGTGGACCACAGCTGGCAGGGCCTCAGTGCCACAGACGCCACTGTGACCTCTGACCTCTCCTTCAACCCTCTCACATACATGGTGGACAAGCAAGACGACAGCCACCTGAACATGGACGCCACTCTGAGGACGGAGGGAGAAGAGGAGCAGATGAGTGATTCGAGGAGGGAGTCAGTGGGGACACTGGTAGGGGAGGAGGACCAGGTGGATTTGGGTTCACTGACAGGGATGCTGAGGTTTGTGAACCAGACGTTAGCTAAGCAGGACGACGCTTCTTTATGGAGTTCCACAGGGTTCTCACACACAAGAACATCACAGGTGAGATCACTACGACCTGATACGTAAAGAACAGAAAACATGTTGACTTAAAGCACAGGTGTCAAACATGCAGCCCGGGGACCAAATCCGGCCCGCCAAAGGGTCCAATATGGCCCTTGGGATGAATTTGTGAAATGCAAAAATTACACTAAGATATATATTTTAGTTCAGGTTCCACATTCAGACCAATTCAATCTCAAGTGGGTGGGACCAGTAAAATACTATCATAGTAACATAGAAATAATGACATCTCCAAATTTTTCTCTTTGTAAATGTAAATATTTCCATGTATTTCCACTAAAACAAAGTATAATTTCACAAAAAATGGAAATAACCTGAATAAATATGAACAACCTGAAATGTCTCAAGAGGAGTAAATACAATTTTAATAAGATTCTGCCTGTTACTAAATGTTTTGTATATTTGTAGATCCACTGTGATCTGTAAGTTATAATGTAAATGTGTAAATGATAAACTGAGGCAGAATATTGTTAAAATTACACTTATTTTTTCAGTTTGTTAATGTTACTCACATTGTTTGAAAGGATAGTTTGTAGATGTAAACCTTTGCATAATGTAAATTAACTTTTTTCGCTCTTAAACATAGAGAAAAGTTCAGAGTTGACATTATTTATATATTATTATGTTATTATTTTACTGGTTCGGCCCACTTCAGATCAAATTTGGCTTAATGTGGCCCCTGAACTAAAATGAGTTTGACACCCCTGCTCTATCTTGTTCTAGGTGGTGACAGTGACAGAATAAGAGCTGCAGGACATGTTTCTACGGCATTGTATTAATACATTAATAGAAGCAGTTGTGCTTTAAACTGTGTCCTCATTTCCTGCAGCTACAGAAGGTTTGGCAGCAGCTACTGAAAAGTCATCTTAAATCATCACATGTTGTAAACATCACAGGCATTAATGAGTAACTGGGATACTAAACATGCACACAGGGATATGAGTGTCCAAGTTTCTGGTTTCCATGTAAACACTGTATCCAGAATATGATCGTACCTTCACCCTTAGAGATCTGAAACTATCTTTGTCACTACATGTAACCTTTCCTAAGTGATTTATCAAAATTACCCTCTTAATCATGTAGATGTTCATAAAAGCCCAAAGCCAAAGCCATAAAAGTTTACAGAAAAAATTGAGAGAAAAAGTGACTTTGTCAGCAAAATATGTCATTGACTGGTCATAAAAGAAGCGTCTTCACCCACTGTCATTGTCAAACTACACAAACTACAGCATTTTATTAGTGAATGAATGTTGCAGAAGATGACAGTGTTTCCATGTTCACTATGGAGCCTCTGAACGTCCATATCTGATGACAATGAAACATTTTAGATCAGTACATGCTTTTGGTTTTTGGGGGATTAAAAACCCAGAACAAATAAAACAAACACTGCCTCTGTCAAAGGTATATGGACCATTAGTCTAGGTGATGGTGAAAATTCTGTCCACTTTTTCATAAAACTATGTACATCAATACAGTAAAGGGTCTGGACCATTTTCAGCCAAAGAACCATTAATAAAAGACCAGGTAACAGCCATATATATGGAAGTAAACCTGTCTCATCAGATTTTGAATTATAAAAGCTATGGAATTTCTAGCACTGATTTTTTTTGCACTGAAATTAAGTATCTGATTTCTTTTGCACTGAAATTAAGTGACTGATTTTTTTTTGCACTGAAATTAAGTATCTGATTTTTTTTTTGCACTGAAATTAAGTGTCTGATTTTTTTTTTTGCACTGAAATTAAGTATCTGATTTTTTTTGCACTGAAATTAAGTATTGGAATTTTTTGTCTCTGAATTCAACTATGTTCATAAATTTAGAATTTATAAAAATCAGTTGCAAAAAATTCAAAAGCAAAAAATTCACATGTAAAAAACTTCAAAAGCAAAAAATTCACATGCAAAAAAATCAGATCACCCATCTGCACTGACCATCTTCCTGCGTCGGTGTCACGGTGTGACCTAACGTAACTCGATTGGTTGGCTGTCGGTTCAACTTGAGATAGAATCGATTGTTTATCCTTGGTGTCCCGGATGTGTGATCTGAATTTTTTGCATCTGAATTTTTTTTTTTTATTCTAAATTTATGAACATAGTTGAATTCAGAGACAAAAAAATTCAGATACTTAATTTCAGTGTAAAAAAATTCAGCGCAAGAAATTCAATGGCTTTTATAATTCAAAATCTGATGAGACAGATTTACTTCCATACATACGAGTTTACAGAAAAAACTATTCAGTGTAAACCAGTAAAATCTGAAAATGGAAGTAAAATGACCAAACATGACGTTATCTTGTGCTAAAAGGATCGTAGTAGAATATCCTGGACTCACTACCATCTTAAACAGTGTATCAGTGCAGGTGTTGGAACACAGCTTTATTTTTCTCTAATGTGTCAATTCTGTTGTGTTAAAGGTTTGAAGGAGGACAGAAGCTCTGCTCTGCTGCTGATTCAGGGTCAGTTAAACAGTCATCGTAAAGGAGACATGAAGCTGTGCCACCGCAGAGACGTAACCACGGAGACCAGCTGTTTACATTGTCGTGTGTGTCTGTATATATGTAATATAGTAGTACACTCATTAAAGTTAATGTTATAAAATCACACTGTGACATGGATAATGTCCCAGTTCAGGATCAGAACTACTTCTCTCTACACTGTGATATTTTTATGTAATATGATTGTGTTTATAGAAATGCAGAGTTTATTTTACAACTTACTATTTATGTTTTTTTACCTACATTTTTAACAAGGGAAGTAAGTGAATAAATCCAGTTTTTCTATTGAGTTTGCTTGAATGTCGTTTTCATCCCCTGCTGTGGTTTTTACTGTTTGGATGTTCCCACGTTGTGCAGGACTGTGGGGTCGTGTTACCAGAAAAAAACTCAACAACCAGAAGAGGAATTTTTGGCTCAGGACCGTGGACGAGGTCACGGATAATGTAATACACACTGAAGCTTGGCAATTTTGATGTGGCTCTCCCATGTGGTTTATATAAACGAATAATCATAAGTGATTTGTTCAGAGGATGAAGCATGTTTCTGACCATATTCATGTTGGCATGACTTAAAAATAGATGCTCATATTGTGTTGTTATTCTACCAGGAATTCAAGTTAAACTGAAGAAGAGTAAGAACAAAACTGCTTCACTGCATTAAACACAAGGAAAAGCAAGTTTACACATGAAGCACAAAAGGGGAAAGAGTTAGAATGATGAAAATAGCTCTTTTTTTTTTTCTTTTTTTTTTTTTTTTACTTCATACAGGTCAAAAACGTATAGATATATGTAAATGAATAAAAAAAAATCTAGTATGGTGCCAGAAAAGTTACACAAATTGTTATAAAACATAAACTGCCAGAAAAGGTGTAAGCTTTGGTGTAAAGAAAGTTAAAAAAAAGAAAGTAATTATTTTTGCTCAAATTACTTTTATTATTACTTGGCTTGCTTTGTAGTTAGACTCATTAGAGGTATGCCATGTTGATTATGTGTCTGTTTAGCTATCTTTCATTCAGTTTATTTGAGGTAACATGTTAGCTTCTAGCTGTAAGGACAGCTCGCTCATCACTAATGCATTCAGGGACAGTTGGAACACACTTGCTTGAGGTCGATTGTAACACTTTCAAAAATGTTACAACTTATGCCAAGCTAAAATTCAAATGTTTTTTCAGGGTTTCATGACCATGGGAACCCTGCCACTGTTTTTTTTTTTTTTTTTTTTTTTTTTTTTTAGTTTTAATGTGCCTAGGTCCCAGAAGAGAAAGACTGACAGGGGGTGTCCCTGGACATTTTGAAGAGGACATCCACTGATGTAAAGGTCCACGGAAAGTCAGATCTGTGGCAAAATTGTATGGCATATGCCATGTCACTATATATAGATTCTGCAAAGGGAGGAAAAAGTTAGAAGATCAGGGATCCAGTGAACTTCCACCAGTAGGCTACAACTCTGCAACAAAGGTGTTCACTGATGAACAAGAAAAGATTTGGACAGAGTATCTGAAAGGCGCTGCTAATACATACTATGAACTGTGTCCCAGACAGATAAGCACAGAAGAACTGAGGATTAGTCAGGCTGAATTTATGAAAGTTATACTGGTGGCAATATATAAAATACATATTGAATAGGGAGATATTTAACATTTTTATATGATCATCATTACAGATGAGAGAACTTGCATATCAGTTTGCAGAAAAATACAAACATCCAAAGTCATGGGATGAAAATTACTAAGTGCATAAAATCATTTCCTAATAAAGGATATGTCTGAAATGTCTAAAAAATTTGATTTGTTGAGCTGCATTAAAGCTGTAAAAGTGACACTAATGGTGTATTGGTGAAAAACACAAGTGCATTTTGGTTCCTCAGATTGATTTTACACTTCCCTCTGCTGCAGGAGGAATGTTCATGTACAGAACTAAATTTGGAATTTAAGAATTTATGTCACGGTTATTCAGTTCATTGTAATGTACATCAACAAAATAAGCATTTAATCTACTATATTTCAAGTGGATTCATGAAAAGCTGTGAACAGATAGAGATGCAGATCAACTTTATCACCAGATTTTGTTGTCTTTAAAAAAACATAAATACATAAAGTCATCATCATCATCAGGTGGCATTTCTTTGTCCAGGCTGTGCATTTGACCTTTGAATGCATCATTTGTACATATAGGGGAGTGTTTTCACAGTGTGCTTTAGTACTTTTACTTCCACCTCCTCTGGTTTTGTGGATGTGGTTCAGTTCAGGACCTGGACTCTGATCTTGTCCGCATGAACAGAAAAACAAAAAGTCAGATGTGAGCAGTGACAGCGTGAACTGATTAAAAGGATGTGCAGTCTGTCATAAAGCTGTAAACCTGGTTCAACTGTGCAGAAAACCACCAAATGATAATCCAGCAGAGTACAAGTGTTAGAGGTGGACGATAAAACCTGGATTAAAAACGTGTCCTGGTTTGTTCAGATATAAAGGCTGCTTCACTCTGACTCACATCAGGTTCCATCATGTCAAACATTCACGCTCACTTGTTCCAGTCTTCAGTCCAGCTCTGGGGTTTCAGTCAGATCAAGTCTTTTATTTGGAACATGAGAACAAATCAGAATGTAGGACCTCCTGCCTTCGTGCTGTTCATATTTACCCCTGCTGTCTGTCTGTGTGTCTGTGGTGGAGGCTTTTATGGGGCAGGACTATTGTGTGTTGCCCCTGGAGACCATCTGTTTACAAACCCAACCTCCCATCCTGCACCTAGAGAGAGTTGAACTGTTACAAAGACCGCTTCCACTAGCACACAGGTGTCAAACATGCGGCCCGGGTCCAAATCTGGCCCACCAAAGGTTCCATTCAGGCCTGCGGGATTAAAGTGCAAAAATTAACCTGAACAGTCCAGGTTGTCTAAATCGTTTTGGTTCAGGTTCCACATACAGACCAGTGTGATCTACAGTAAAAATAACAACACAATAACCCATAAATAATGACAACCACAAATTTTCTTTGTGAAAAATTATGTGGAAAAAATTTAAGTGAAAAAAATAAGATTACACCGTGAAAATATTTACATTTACAAAACTATTCTTTCACAATAAAATGCAAATAAATACATAAATAAAAATACGGTGGCCCAGAGGTGCAACAGCCCAAAAAAATATCCACTAGCCCAATAAATTATCCACTAGAAGAAAAAAAAGAGAGCAGCCCAAAAAATTATCCACTATGACAAAAAAAAAGAGAACAACCCAAAATATTATCCACTATAAGAAAAAAAGAGCAGCCCAAAAAATAATCCACTATAAGAAAAAAAAGAGAGAACAGCCCAGTAAATTATCCACTATAAGAAAAAAAGAGAGCAGCCCAAAAAATTATCCAGTATAAGAGAAAAAAAGAGAACAACCCAAAAAATTATCCACTATAAGAAAAAAAAGAGAACAACCCAAAAAAGTATCCACTATAAGAAAAAAAAAGAGCAGCCCAAAAAATAATCCACTATAAGAAAAAAACAAGAGAACAGCCCCAAAAATTGTCTACTAGTCCAAAAAATTATCCACTGTAAGAAAAAAGAGAACAGCCCAAGAAAAAATCCACTATAAGAAAAAAAGAGAACAGCCCAAAAAATTATCCACTATTTTTAAATAACTCTATTTTTAGCGCACCAACCTCAATTGTTGGTGGGTTACTTCCTTAGCATTAGCCACATTAGCTGAAGGCCTTAAAAATTTTCAGCCTGTGCTTTTATTTTTTGGGGTGCCCTTAAGTTTAAAACAAGAGACCTTTCAGGTAAACAGTGCCCCCTTAATTGAAAAGGTGGATGAAATTTTTTGTTTTGTTTTTTTCTTTTCTTATAGCGGATAATTTTTTGGGCTGTTCTCTTTTTTTTCTTACAGTGGATAATTTTTTGGACTGTTCTCTTTTTTTTTCTTATAGTGGATATTTTTTTGGGCTGTTGCACCTCTGGGCCACCATATAAAAACAAAGATGAACAACCCGGAACGTGCAATTTGAACAATATTCTGCTGTTACTAAATGTTTTGTGCATTTATGGATCCACTGTGATCTGTAGTTGTGTTAATAATAAGAGATGGAATATTGTAGAAATTGTTCAAATTTTAGCTCCAAACTCCAAAATTTTAACAATATTCTGCATGTTACCAAATGTTTATGTAACATTATGTTGAATGCACATGTATAAATAATAAGTCGAGGCATAATATTGTTAAAATTGCACTAATTTTTGAATGAAATTTCTGTTTTTTCAGGTTATTCACATTATTTTTGTAAAATGTAAATATTTTCATAATTTAATTGTTTTGTTGTTGTTTTTTTGTAACTAAAACAACATGAAAAACTTGGATTTGTCATTATTCACAGGTTATTAAATCATTCTTTTACTGGTCTGGCCCACTTGAGCTCAAATTGGGCTAAATATGGCCCCTGAACCAAAATGACTTTGACACCCCTGCATTAGGACTTTTAACAATTCAACTTAGTTTTAGTCTTGGAGTTGAACTTCAAACTTGAAATTTGAACGTCATTTCTGTTTTTCTGTTCCCTTTTTCACAATCTTTTTCTGAGATTTTGTGAGGATGTGGTTCAGTCAGTGTTGGGTTGCGTGCTTTCAGCTGTCGTCCAGTTCCTCAGGAGTGTGAAACGCACCTTCAAAATAAGTTGTTCTCGTGTGAAAGCAACTAATACAAGTAGAAAGAATCTGCTGGGATGGTCTGATTTCAACACATACAGTTGAGGAAAAATTATTAGACCACCCCTTGTTTTCTTCAATTTCTTGTTCATTTTAATGTCTGTTACAACTAATGTTTAGACAAATATAATGATAACAACAAAAAAAGGCTCATAAGAGTTTAATTTCAGAGCTGATATTTATCCATTTTCCATGTTTTCTTAATAATAACCAAAATCACTTTAACCCTTTCATGCACGTGTAGCAGGAAGTAGAACTTAACAATGACATCACTGGTAAGGAGGGGGAAGGGAAGCTGATAAATGAGACACACCTGAGAGCTGTGGTGGAGGGAAACTCAAACAAAAGAGAGACTGGAAGGAGGTCAGAGAAAAAAGGAGAAGTGAGATTGACAAGGAAAGGAGGGAAGAACAAAAAAAGAAAACCTTAATGTGATTTTAACGGAAGAATCTGGAAATGGACCGATGTGGACCCAGGAGATTTTAAAAAGAGAAGCTGAATCCCTGGAGCAGGCGGACCTGACCTGCTCGGACTCAGGAGTACTCTCTCTCGGAGGACACCCCCCAACCAGATAAGTCCCTTTTTTCCCCAAACTCTCCTGGCTTCTCCTGTCTGGCCTGAGGAAACCCCCTGTGTTCTCTCTCTTCCCCCCCTACTCTACACCTATATGCCCCTAACCTCCAACCTGCCCTGAACTGGACCCCCTACATCTTTACCCCTTCTCACACACACACATCCCCCCTGAACTGAACTGAACTGAACTGAACTTTATACTTACATGAAAAACCTATTGTGATCAGCAATGGACTACCTAAGTTTAATTTAATGTTTAATTCCTGATTTAAGATGTTTTTTTTGAGTTTATGAATAATAAGAAATGTTTTGATGATTATGCAGATGATTTTTAAATGCTGGTCTACAAGAGTTAAAGTTAAGAAACCTTAATTTTATGTGTTAACAGATGTATTTTGTAACCATGAAGTGAGCAGCTGGGTTTCTTTTGTTTTTTGTTGTTGTTGTTTCTTTCACCTTTAAGTTTAAGATGTAATAAATTCGACAGGTGGAAGGAAATTTAACCCTTCTCCTGTCTGGCGCCCAACAAATTATTTTTTGTTTAGGTTATTGAGACTTCTACGTTACACACGAATTATGAGAACCTTCATCAAATTTTTTTCCCGAGTGTTTTTATTCCTCTTTAGGCATGAAAAAAACAATGCGATTGAAAATTTTCTTCTGAAAAATAAATAAAATAAAAATAATTTTAAAAAATAATAATGAAAAAAAATTCTTATGAGTGTATTTTTCATGAAGTTGCAAAAATGTCCACCCAGCTGGACACCACACGTTTAATTTTGGACGCACAGAAACATGTATTTACTGATAAACTGTGTGAAAACTATGGGGAGGGCTTGTGATTCTGGGGGTTTATGCTCAGGAGAGATCTACATAATGTTACCAATTCATGCCAGAAAAGATATGTAGTGTCTTAAAACTTTAATAAAGATATGTGTAAAAAAAAAAAAAAAAAAAGAAGAAAAGAAAAGAACAACAAAAATCCATGAATATACAAGAGAACAGCTGTAGAATAACTGTCCACTGGAGTGACCGCTATGCATGAAAGGGTTAATTCTTTTATCAATAGCTATGACATTGTACTGACAAAAACAGTGCTTTTAGGCCGGGGGTCTCAAACATGTGGCCCGCCAAAGGTTCCAATGCTGGATGTTGGATGAATTCGCAGAGTGCAAAAATTCCACAGTCAAGGCTGTCGAACTCATTATTGTTCAGGTTCCACATACGGACCAATATGATCTACAGTCAAATAACAGCAGAATAACCTACAAAAAATAATGGCTCCATATTTTCTTCTCAGTTTGATGTGAAAAAATATGACACTATGCCTATAAATAATGACCGCTTCAAATTTTTGTCTTTGTTTTAGTGCAAAAAGTAACATTAAATTATGAAAATATTTACATTTACGAACTATCCTGTAACAGTAAAATGTGAATAACCTGAACAAATATGAACAACCTGAAATGTCTAAAGAAAATTAAGCATAATTTGAACTATTTTCTGGTTGTTACTGTTGCCTTTGTAGATCCAATCCATAATGCTTGTTAGAATTGCACGTAGTTTTCTTAAGAAATTTCAGTTTTTTCAGGTTAGTCACATCTTTTTTGTTTGGATAGTTTAGAAAAATAAGTATTTTCATAATTTAATGTTTTTGGTTTTTTTTGCACTAAAACAAAGACAAAAATTTGGAGTTGTCATTATTTATAGGTTATTCTGTTATTATTTTACTGGTCCGGCCCACTGGAGATCAAATCAGGCTGAATGTGGAACCTGAAAGAAAATGAGTTTGAGAGCCCTGTTTTAGGCATTCCATGTTTTCTTTTCTGTCTGTTTTAGTCACATGATACACACAGGAGTTAGTACTTGATAGCATAACCGTTGTTTCTGATGACTTTTGATGGTCCAATTATTTTTTCCCTGACTGTATTTGTGGTGTCATATTTCATGCACAAAACTCACCTTATTTATCCCTTGTGTATTCCTTGGGGTCAATTTGACCCCATTCCGCTGCCTTCATCTATGGCACAGGTGTCAAACATGTGGCCCGGGGGCCAAATCCAGCCCACCAAAGGGTCCAGTCTGGCCCCTGGAATGAATTTGTGAAATGCAAAAATTACACTGAAGACATT